>NW_020664499.1:7074730-7099718 GCF_002925995.2 Terrapene triunguis
AGTTAAGAAAGGTAACCATCTTTTCTTCTTTGAGTGTCTGCTCATGTTCATTTCATTGTAGATGACTCCCAACCAGTACCACTGTAGGCGGGTAGGAGTTCATGGACGTGTCGACTGCAACACAGCTCTGCCAAATCCAGCATCATCTCTGGCTTGCTGGGTGATGGCGTAATGTGTCATGAACATACATACATGTGTGTGTGTGTGTGTGTGTGTGGTGAACATAATATACCGAAGACCACGTCGCGGCCCTGAAGATGTCCTGGATAGGGACTTATGACAAGAAGGCAGCCGAAGAGACCTGAGCCCTAGTCTAGTGAGCCTTCACTATTGGTGGAGGCACAGCTTGTAACACATAAGAATGCAGGTGGTGATCCAAGTCAAAATCCTCTGAGAGGACACTAGAAGGCCCTTCATCCTGTCAGCTATCGCAAAAAAGAGCTGTATTGATCATCTTGGTGCACTCCAGGTAGAAAGCCAGGGCATACCTGACATCTAGAGTGTGCAGCCACCTCTCCCCATTGGTCGTGTGAGGGTTTGGACAGAACATTGGCAGGAAGATATCCTGGTTGATATGGAAGTGTGACACCACCTTTGGCAGGAAGGCTGGATAGGGCTGCAGCTGGACCTTGTCCTTGTAGAATACCATGTACAGGGGCACAGAAATGAGGGCTTTAATCTCGGAGACACGTCTCGCTGAGGTAATAGCTACAAGGAATGCAACCTTCCACAACGAGTGGGAAAGGGAACAAGAAGCCATAGGTTCAAAGGATGGACTCGTGAGCATGGAGAAGACCAGGTTGAGGTCCCATTGGGGAACTGGGTCCCAGATTGGCGGATAGAGTCCTTCAAGGCCTTTCAGGAACCTGATCAACATCTCACGCAAGAATACCTATCTATCCTGGATGCGAGGATGGAGGCGATATGGTTGTCGGGTGCACCTTGATCGAAGAGAAGGCAAGGCCCCGGTGCTTTAAGTGAAGCAGGTAATCCAGGATGGACTGCAGAGACGACTGGTTCGGGGAGATATTCCACTCTGATGCCCAGCAGGAGAAATGCTTCCACTTAGCCAGGTAAGTAGCTCTGGTGTAGGGCTTTCTGCTCTCCAAGAGAACCTGTTGTACCTGACTGAGTAGGCTTGTTTCCCTGGATTCAGCCACGCAGCATCCAAGCTGTGAGGTGGAGAAAGGAGAGGTTTGGGTGCAGGAGCCGACCATGATCCTGCAAGAGTAGGTCCGGACTGCTGGGAAGTGGCCACGGGGCTGCTGCGGCCAGGTCCATGAGCATGCCGAACCAATGCTGGCGAGGCCAGGCTGGGTCGATCATAATGACCCGTGCCTTGTCCCTCTTGATTTCTGAGAGGACTTTGCTGATGAGCAGAATTGGTGGGGAGGCGTACATCAGGTCTCCCAAGCATGACAGGAGAAAGACATCAGAAAATGAGCCTCTGCCGAGGCCTTGGAGAGAGCAGAACTGATGAGACTTTTTGTTTTCTCTGGTGGCTAATAGGTCCAATTGGGGAGCTCCCCACTTCTGGAAGAGCACTCTGACGACCTCTAAGTGGAGGGACCACTTGTGCTGAGAGAAGGAGGACCTGCTGAGCAGCGTTCCCGCTAATTTTTTACAACCATGTGCGGAATTAATTTTGTTATGTGCACCAATATGGAAGTGATATTTGGTGGGGATGGGGCCGAGGGGTTTGGAGTGTGGGAGGGGGCTCAGGGCTAGGGCAGAGGCTTGAGGTATGGGGGGGATGAAGGCTCTGGCTGGGGGTGCCGGCTCTGGGGTGGGGCTGGGGATCAGGGGTTCAGGAGGGTGCTCAGGGCTGGGGCAGATGGTTGGGATGCAGGGGGAGGGGGAGGCTCTGGGGTGAGGCCAGGGATGAGGGGTTTGGGGTGCAGGCTGCCCTGGGGCAGCCCTCTCTTGACGCAGCAGCTTGGGGCCGGATGAGAGGCGCCTCTCCTGGGCTGCAGCAGCTCCGGCGGGTCTGGGCTGGGACGGGGGAAGGGCTCCTCTTCTCAGTAGCTCTGGTAGGCCTGGGCTGGGCAGGGCTGGGGGAGGGAGTAGTGGGAGTAAAACCCTTTCTCCCCCAGGCAGTGGTGAGCAGATGGGCAGTGACACTGGCAATCAGATCTGACATTGTCCTGAATATGGCCTCTGGCAGGAATGCTCTGGCTAGGGTAGAGTCGAGTACCACTCCAATAAACTCTATCCTTTGGACCAGGATCAATGTTAATTTTTGTTCATTTATCAACAGGCCCAGAGCTTGACAAGTGGCTCTCAATGTCTTGACGGTGCGCTGGACTTGAACTGGCCCTTGATGAGCCAGTCGTTGATGTATGGGTAGATCTGGACACCCCGACATCTGAGCAGGCTGTCACTACCAACATGCACTTTGTAAACACCGTTGGCACCATTGCTAGGCCAAAAGGGAGCAATGCAAATTGGTAGTGGGTGGTCCCAACTACGAAACAGGAACCGTCTGTGTCCGTGATATATCGATATGTGAAAGTAAGCGTCTTTCAGGTTGAGGGCAGCGTACCAGTCTCCTGGATCCATGGAAAGAATGGCCAAGTTCACAGACTCGTTGCCAGAGGAGCCCAGAAAGGAGTTCCTGCCTATTCTGGATGATGGCAGAGCTGTGGCCATGGCAGCCCTCCAAGCAGCCTCAGATGCAGCAGTCTCCGCGGCCCGAACCCTGGCTTCCGCCATTTCGATGAGGTGTGCATCCTGGCTACAGTTGTTGGGCCATCCCCGTCCCTCTTCAGGGGCCCTTCTGACAAGCATTTGCTCGCTCAGGAGGTGCAGGGCTTTCTGTGAGTGGGAGCCGTGGAGAAAGTCCCCCCACTCTTGAGGGAGAAAGTGTTTTACTCCTGCTATTTTTTTATCCCAAAGGTCAACAGGGGGGTTTATGCCCTATCCTCGACCTGCGGAGCCTCAACAACTATCTCAAGAAGTTGAAGTTCTGCATGGTCTCCCTGGCCTCCAGGACTGCCAAATGTTAAAATCATAACGGCCAAGTAGGGTCTGATGGTTGGCCACCCTTAACTGGAGGCTATAAATTTTTCTGCCAAAGAGATCAAGTCTCTTCGCCTTCTTATTTGTAGGGGTCGATCCCAGCTGGCCCCGTCTAACGCACTCATTGGCCGCTGATACCACCAGCGAGCTTGGAGCGGTGTGTGTATATAGGTATTCAAATCCCTTAGTAGGGACGTAATACTTTCTCTCCGCCCGCTTGGAGATGGGGTGCAGGGAGGAGGGAGTTTGCCACAATGCCTTGATCAGCTTTACCACTCCCTTGTGGAGAGGTAATGCCACCCTGGCGGGGGCTGCTGCACTTAAAACATCAAACATGGAGTCAGAGGGTTCCACTAACTCCTTCAGCCACCAACCCCAAGTTAGATGCCACCCTCTTTAGAAGCTCCGGGTGAGCCTTTACATCGTCCTGGGGAACCCTGTGGGAAGGTCCCTCTATTGCCTTATCAGGCAAAGAGGATGAGGAGGTGGATATAGGTGGGCCTGTCAACTCCATAGCGTCTGCCAGGGGAACCTCGGCCGAGGCTGGCTGTCCCTGGGGACCTTGCTCTGACTCCACTTCCGAGTCCAGGGGCAGGCGGGAGACCATTTCTTGGATGCTCCTGAGAGCGATCGGTGCCCCTGCGACGGTTGGGGAAACCCCCAGGGGTTCCATAGCTGCCAGGGAGCTGGCCATTGGCACCGGGGCCATGTGGCCACCGGTAGTCCCAATGGGAATGTTGATGCCCCCTGTGGGTGGCCTTGGCCTGCGGGCAGATCTTCTCCAAGCCCAAGGAGGGAGAGACTCGTCTAGGGGACCAGACCGGTACCAAAGCCACATGTCTATCCCGTTCCCGTCAACCTTCTCCTTGGGTCTCCACTGGTAACGTGTACCGAGAAGACAGCTCTCGGTGCTGCGCCTCTGGTGACTGGCAGCAGCATTCAGCAGATCAGTGGCTTCACAGCGCAATGGATGCTGGAGCCTAGCCACCGTCCGGAGAGGAGGAGCTGCCCCACACGGGTCTTTGCTCTCCTCCAGCTCTCTCCTTCCCTTTATGGGACATAGGAGAATGTCCTCTCCCAGCCTTTCTTTGCTTTTTAGTTGGTACTGGGGATGGGGATCGGTGCTCGTTGGAGGCCGGTGCCGGTAGTGCCTTCCACACCGATGCTGCAGTGCTTGGAGAGGAGTCCAATCTAGCCGGCTCTGAGGCTGGTGCGAGGGCAGACTTCATGAGGAGCGCTCTTAGTTGAATATCCCACTCCTTTTTGGTTTGCGGCTTGAAACTTTTACAAATGCGACACTTGTCGCTCACATGGATCTCCCCCAAATACTTCAGACAGCTTTGATGGGGATCACTGACTGGCATAGGTTTTTGCAGCGGTCACAAGGCTTGAAGCCCGGGGATCGGGGCATGCCCCATCCTTAGGCTGTCCCACAGGGGACTAACTATTTCTAACTTATGCATTAAGGGAAACTAATAAACTATACAAACTTTCTAAGAACTATATACAGACACAGTTGAGAAGGAAAGCTTGTCAAGGCCAGGAGATGTTCCAGCACCGTCACTGGTGGTTAAGAAAGAACTGAGGGAAGGGGGAGCCAGCGGCGCCCCTTATATGGGCGCATACGCACGCCTCTCCAGAGGGCCCCACAGCTGCTCCCCTACGGATACCAATGAGGGAAAAACTCACACCTACAATGTGAGCGAGCACACACACTTACAATGGAATGGACATGAGCATGTACCCAAAGAAGAACTGGGACCTTCTGGGGCCAGAGGAAGGAGGAGGAGGGAGAGGGGTGACAAATCTGACAAGGAATCAGGGAGTTGTGGGAAAGAACTGGCACTCATTGTGCAAAGAGACTGGGATAAGAAGCTAGGAAGCGGGTGGAAGGAGGAAATCTGAGAAGGACTTATATTGATAGTAGACATCTCCTCCCAAGGACAAGGAGCCTAAGGAGGGAGACTGGGACTGGGAAGCCAGTGGGGCAAGGGAATATGGGTGGAGGGTAGGGATGAGCAGAGGTCAGGTATAGACAAAATGGTAACCAAAAGCATTTTATCCACCATGTCCTCCAGTCCTGTTCTGAGCAATGTTAGACAGCATGATCTGCGCTAGCAACTGGGTAGCAACAGTGGGAATTTCTAGGGAAAAAAGGCTAATGTAGCACAGCCTATCAATGCTATTTTAACCACATACTGGCAGAAGAGGAGCATATTTGTAACAGATGAATATACTTTCCCAGCCTTTTCAGTATTGGATATGCTGTGGAAATAATAATAAGCTGACCCGGAAAAGCATTCTTTTACATACAATATTAGCATATGTTTTACCAAACGGGGTTTAATTTACATGAAGCTTCTGCAATATCTACTAACGATTATAAAGAGAGACTCCTTCTGCCCTACTCCTAGTTCACACCTGGACGTACCGTACATACTGTATAAAATTCCCAGAGTTTTCTACAAAAAATAAGCTGCAGCTGCTCCATCCAATTAATCAAAAAACAGGAAATTAAAACATGTAATGAGAGAGTCTGCCTCTGATGTATTGGCCTTTGTTTAGTTTATATCAGGTGATCCAACTCAAAGCACCAGCCTCAGCAGTAGGAAAACTGGGGATTGTACTTAACACTACTTCACAAGTCTTACATACACTTCTTTAAAAGAAAGTGGTAACACATGGATCCTGAAGGCTCTTTTGTCCATTCACTCTTCCCTACAGTTTACTCCTTGACTCCTGGCATTGTTTTATGGTAGCGCACATCACATTTCCAGGAAAAGCAACACACTACAGCTACTTGGGCTTAAGTCCTAATACTCCTGAAGCTTTGACAGACAGAATAAATGGAAAACCCTAGATGAGTGCAATTTCCCCACTATCTAGGTGCTTGTATGGCTCCCATCACCATAGTATTTTACGAATGGCTGATAATAGACTAGAGCAGGGACTGGGGAAAAAAAGCTTTCAATCTGTACATTATCTCTGAAATACTTCAACACCTATTTCACATCTACATTTCTGTCGTTTCCAGGCTGAGAAATCAATTTTCTTTTTTCAATCTACATTAAATGTTTCCCATCATCAGAATGTGGTTGAAAACACCAGTGCTTCAAAGTAAAAAACTATAATTCAGACTATGGCAGTGTCCTAAAAGGTGCCTGCTCTCAATCACATTGCTGTCAGCACCACACTCACCACTGTGTCCTTTGATGGAAGAGGAAAAATAAAGCTTTTTATTTCTTTATATATCCCAAAATACTTCACTTATTCTCACTTCATTAACCCCATAAATCACAAAATATACAACCCCTCTCAAACAACAGCAATGTAAGATTAATAGATCTCAAGGCCAGAAGGGATCATTGGGATCATCTAGTCTGACCTCTTGTGTAACACAGGCTAGAGAAGATCTTTTAGGAAAACATCCAACCTTCTTTTAAAAATTGTCAGTGATGGAGAATCCACCACAACCTTTGATAAGATGTTCCAATGGTTAATTACTCCCATAGTTAAAAACATATGCCTTATTTCCAGTCTGATTTTTTCTAGCAGTCTTACATCATTCCTCCTAAGTTTTAATAGCATAGTGATATAGTGAGATCTTTTATTAGTGGGACGTAATTATTTGTATATAATATACTATACTATAGTTGTCAACATTAAAAAGCCAACATTTGCCAACAGATACAACACGGTATTATCAGTGGTGGAGGAAACAGTGATATCTAAAGACTGCTGTATGGCACCTGTTGGCTGAGGCTGAAAGCTGCTGAATTTTAAATGGCAACAACTGTATATTTACTATAATGTTATTACGATGAATAATTAAAGCTATAATGCACTTGTCAAAATCCATGAACAAGGTACATACTGTGAAGTATGAATGATCCTTGTTTATCGTGTGTGTTAATTTATTTGCTAATTCACAAAATTTCATATTTACTCATTAGTGCAACTAATAGTTTCTATTGCCTTAAAATCACAAAGTAAGTACCATATATGTTTGGCATAATCAGACCTTCAGATCTGCACATGTTGTTCCTTTTCACTGCCAATGCTGAGATTAAATTTGTATTGTTCCTAAAGTGTAAACTGCAATCCTGTTTTTAGGCCAGCAAACAAGTCATTCAAAAAAAAAAAAAAAACAAACAAACAAAAAAACCCCTCACTCCTCTTATCTGCTAATCGCTAGATTACAACCAGACCCTGTGAGATGCAATGAACTTTCTCCTTTTGCATCCTGTATACTTGTAATTGTACCCTTTGCACTACCCTGAATGAAAGGGAATGGTGGCAGCGGACCAGAACTAAGCTGGCAGTTAAGCTTAGAAGTCCTCATGCAGGCCCCCACACTTGTACCCTAAAGTTCAAAGTGGGGATACAGCCTTGACATGGTGGCACAGCGGTGGAGATCGTTTTAAACCCAAAAGCCAGTAAGAGATTTTTTTTTCCCTTCTAGCTGCTTGGAAAGCAGAGCTGAAGGTAGATGCATATCTTATCTCTCCTTGCCTGAAGGCAGAGGTGTTAAGTTTTTTTTAACAAGGGGCTTTGTTAAGAGAAGGGTTCAAAGTGAGCAAACTTTGACTGGTAAAGGGAATTTACAAGCTGAATTGCTTTTTTTACATCCCCGTGAGTAGCTAGTTAGAAAGTCTCTGTTAACTCAGCAGCAGCCAGAGCTGAGTACATCCCAGTTTCAGTCAACTGCAGAGGGGTGTGACCCAGCACAAAAAAACAGGAAAATGACTACCAAAGAAGAAAAAGCTAAAAACCACAAGAGAGCTATGGAGCTAAAAGAAAAAGAGATAGAGCTGAGAGACAGAGAAGAGAAAGCCAAAGAGGGGGCCCACAAGAAAGAGATAGAGCTGAGAGACAGAGAAAAGAAAGCCAAAAAGGAGGCCCACAAAAGAAAGATGGAGCTGAAAAAAGCCAAAGAGGAGGCGAGAGAAAAAGAAAGGAAGCATAAACTGGAAGTAGCAAGGATGCACCAGCCCATCCTAGCAACTCCTCTCCAGGTACCACTTCCCATCCCAGGAAATTCCCCACCTACAAGGCAGGCGATGATACTGAGGCCTTCTTAGAAAATTTTGAAAGGGCCTGCCTTGGATACAGCATCACTCCAACCCAGTACATGGTAGAGCTGAGGCCGCAGCTCAGTGGACCCTTAGCAGAGGTGGCGGCTGAAATGCCTAAGGAACACATGAACAGTTATGAACTTTTTAAAAACAAGGCCAGAATCAGAATGGGGCTAACACCTGAGCATGCCCGTCGGCGGTTCAGAGCCCTAAGGTGGAAACCCGATGTGTCATTTACCCGACATGCCTACCACATTGGGAAAAATTGGGATGCCTGGATATCAGGAGCAAATGTTAAATCTACGGAAGAGTTGCCCTTCCTAATGCAAATGGAGCAGTTTTTAGAGGGTGTTCCTGAGGAAACAGAAAGGTACATCCTAAATGGGAAGCCCAAAACTGTAACCGAGGCGGGGAAGATTGGAGCCAAATGGGTGGAGGTGACAGAAAAGAAAAAAGCTAGTAGCAGTTGGAGCGAATATCAGAAGGGGCAAGCCGAAACAAAACCTTATTACCGGGGACAACCCAAGGCCCCACCCACATCCCAAGGGAAACCCCAGACACCTTCTCACCCCACCACACCAGTCTCCATCAACCAACATCGCCCCGGTGATACCTTAGCAGGGCGATGTTTTAAATGTAATGAACTGGGGCATATAAAGGCTCACTGCCCCAAGAACCCCAACCGATTACAGTTCATTACACCCCAATCACACCAAAGGTCCCCAGACGCCTCTCTCGTACCCTCGGAGTGAAGGGAAACCTTGAGAGTGGGCGGAAAGAAGGTTATCGCTTGGAGGGACACTGGGGCACAAGTGTCAACTATCCACCAATCCCTAGTGGACCCCAAACTCATCAACCCGGAGGCTACAGTGACAATTCAACCCTTCGTGTCACAGTCTGTAACCTTGCCTACAGCCAAGTTGCATGTCCAGTACAAGGGCTGGTCAGGAATGTGGACTTTTGCAGTCTATGACAATTATCCCATTCCCATGCTACTGGGGGAAGACTTGGCCAGCCATGTAAAGCTAGCCAAGAGGGTGAGAATAGTCACCCGCAGCCAGGCTAAGCAAGCTTTCACCCCCATCCCTGTTCCTGAGCCGTCCACCAGGGCCCCGTCTGTGTTACCGGAAACCCAAACAAAGGTGGTGCAACCGGATCCCCTGCCAACGACTGCAACAGCCGTAGTGGATCCAATCCCAGAGACCCAGCCAAAGCCAGTCCCAGAACCGGAACTGGCAACGCAACCAGCACCAGAACCATTGCCAGCACTGAGTCCAGCGCTTGCAAACCCGTCTACAACTCCAATGCCAGAGGGCACCAGCGAGCCTGAACTGGCGGAAGCAGCAGATAACCCTACCCAAGAGGCTCAGCCAGAGCCTGAGATACTACATAGTGCACCAGCGGACAGCGGTTCACAGTCAATGGAAAAAGCCCCAGCACCTGCATCGCTTCCAGAGGGACCAATCCCCAGTCCACAGTCCAAGGAGGAACTGATGTCTCCAGCATCAAGGGAACAGTTCCAGGCCGAGCAGGAAGCAGATGACAGCCTTCAGAAAGCTTGGGCGGCGGCGCGGAGCACCCCACCGCCTCTCAGCTCTTCTAACCGATCCCGGTTTGTTGTAGAACAAGGACTTTTATACAAGGAGACTCTTTCTGGTGGGCACCAGGAAGACTGGCATCCTCAAAAACAGTTGGTAGTTCCCACTAAGTATCGGGTAAAGCTCTTGAGCTTAGCCCATGATCATCCCAGTGGCCATTCTGGGGTGAACAGAACCAAAGACCGGTTGGGGAAGTCCTTCCACTGGGAGGGAATGGGCAAGGACGTTGCTAATTATGTCCAGTCTTGTGAGGTGTGCCAACGAGTGGGAAAGCCCCAAGACCAGGTTAAAGCCCCTCTCCAGCCACTACCCATAATTGAGGTCCCATTTCAGTGAGTAGCTGTGGATATTCTGGGTCCTTTCCCAAAGAAGACACCCAGAGGAAAGCAGTACGTACTGACTTTCATGGATTTTGCTTCCCGATGGCCGGAAGCTGTACCCTTAAGCAACACCAGGGCTAAAAGTGTATGCCAGGCATTAGCAGACATTTTTGCCAGGGTAGGGTGGCCCTCCGACATCCTTACAGATTCGGGAACTAATTTCCTGGCAGGGAACATAAAAAACCTGTGGGAAGCTCATGGGGTGAATCACTTGGTTGCCACCCCTCATCACCATCAAACCAATGGTCTGGTGGAGAGGTTTAATGGAACTTTGGGGGCCATGATACGTAAATTCGTAAATGAACACTCCAATGATTGGGACCTAGTGTTGCAGCAGTTGCTTTTTGCCTACAGGGCGGTACCACATCCCAGTTTAGGGTTTTCACCATTTGAACTTGTGTATGGCCGCGAGGTTAAGGGGCCATTACAGTTGGTGAAGCAGCAATGGGAGGGGTTTACGCCTTCTCCAGGAACTAACATTCTAGACTTTGTAAGCAACCTACAAAGCACCCTCCGACACTCTTTAGCCCTTGCTAAAGAAAACCTAAAGGATGCTCAGAAAGAGCAAAAGGCCTGGTATGATAAACATTCCAGAGAACGGTCCTTCAAAGTAGGAGACCAAGTCATGGTCTTAAAGGCGCTCCAGGCCCATAAAATGGAAGCGTCATGGGAAGGACCATTCACGGTCCAGGAGCGCCTAGGAGCTGTTAACTATCTCATAGCCTCCCCCACCTCCAACATAAAGCCTAAGGTATACCATGTTAATTCTCTTAAGCCCTTTTATTCCAGAGAATTAAACATTTGCCAGTTTACAGCCCAGAAAACAGATAACGCGGAGTGGCTTAAAGGTGTCTACTACAAAGAAAAAAGGAATGGTGGCGTGGAAGAGGTGAACCTCTCCACGACCTTGGGACGTCTGCAGCGACAGCAGATCAAGGAGCTGTGCACAAGCTTTGCACCGATTTTCTCAGCCACTCCAGGACAGACCGAACGGGCATACCACTCCATTGACACAGGTAATGCTCACCCAATTAGAACCCCACCCTACCGGGAGTCACCTCATGCCCAAACTGCTATACAAAGGGAGATCCAGGACATGCTACAGATGGGTATAATCCGCCCCTCTAACAGTGCATGGGCATCTCCAGTGGTTCTAGTTCCCAAACCAAATGGGGAAATACACTTTTGCGTGAACTACTGTAAGCTAAATGCTGTAACTCGTCCTGACAACTATCCAATGCCACGCACAGATAAGCTATTAGAGAAATTGGGACATGCCCAATTCATCTCTACTTTAGATTTAACAAAAGGGTACTGGCAAGTACCACTAGATGAACCCGCTATGGAAAGGTCAGCCTTCGTCACCCAGGCAGGGGTGTATGAATTTAATGTACTCCCTTTCGGGTTGAAAAATGCACCCGCCACCTTCCAAAAACTTGTAGATGGTCTCCTAGCGGGATTGGGAGAATCTGCAGTTGCCTACCTCGATGATGTGGCCATTTTTTCTGATTCATGGACAGAACACCTGGAGCACCTGGAAAAAGTCTTCGAGCGCATCCGGCAGGCAGGTCTAACTGTTAAGGCTAAAAAGTGTCAAATAGGCCAAAACAGGGTGACTTACCTGGGGCACCAGGTGGGTCAAGGAACTATAAATCCCCTACAGGCCAAAGTGGATGCTATCCAAAAGTGGCCGGTTCCAAAGTCAAAGAAACAGGTCCAATCCTTCTTAGGCTTGGCCGGATATTATAGGCGATTTGTACCACACTACAGCCAAATCGCCGCCCCGCTGACAGACCTAACCAGAAAAAAACAGCCAAATGCAGTTCAGTGGACTGATGAGTATCAAAAGGCCTTTAACCAGCTTAAGGCAACACTCATGTCTGACCCTGTGCTAAGGGCCCCAGACTTTGACAAACCGTTCCTAGTAACCACAGATGCGTCCGAGCGAGGTGTGGGAGCAGTTTTAATGCAGGAAGGACCGGATCAAGAATTCCATCCTGTCGTGTTTCTCAGCAAAAAACTGTCTAAGAGGGAAAGCCACTGGTCAATCAGCAAAAAGGAATGCTACGCCATTGTGTACACGTTGGAAAAGCTATGCCCATATGTTTGGGGACGGCGTTTCCAACTACAGACCGACCATGCTGCGCTACAGTGGCTTCATACCGCCAAGGGAAATAACAAAAAACTTCTTCGGTGGAGTTTAGCTCTCCAAAATTTTGATTTTGAAATACAACACATTTCAGAAGCTTCTAACAAAGTGGCTGATGCACTCTCCCGGGAAAGTTTCCCAGAGTTAACTGGTTAACAATTGTTCTTGGAATGAAACATATTGTTAGTTTTTATATAATCAGTAGTATGTCTAAAGGTACATGTGTCTTATTAACTCTGTTTTCTCCTAGAGCTCCAGGAAGAAATCACAGCCAGTGTGGAACCGGACGTCCAACACTATCTGTGATTTGGGGGGCGTGTCATAACTATAAAGGGAAGGGTAACAGCTCTCCTGTGTACAGTACTATAAAATCCCTCCTGGCCAGAGACTCCAAAATCCTTTTACCTGTAAAGGGTTAAGAAGCTCGGGTAACCTGGCTGACACCTGACCCAAAGGACCAATAAGGGGACAAAATACTTTCAAATCTTGGTGGGGGGAAAGGCTTTGTTTGTGCTCTTTGTTTTAAGGGGTTGTTCGCTCTTGGGACTGAGAGGGACCAGACATCAATCCAGGTTCTCCCCATCTTTCTAAACAAGTCTCTCATATTTCAAACTTGTAAGTAAAAAGCCAGGCAAGGCGTCTTAGTTTTACTTTGTTTTCTCAACTTGTAAATATACCTTTTACTAGAGTGTTTATCTTTATTTGCTGTACTTTGAACCTAAGACAGAGGGGGGTCCTCTGAGCTCTTTAAGTTTGATTACCCTGTAAAGCTATTTTCCATACTGATTTTACAGAGATGATTTTTACCTTTTTCTTTAATTAAAAGCCTTCTTTTTAAGAACCTGATTGATTTTTCCTTGTTTTTAGATCCAAAGGGTTTTGGATCTGTATTCACCAGGAGTTAGTGAAAGGAAGGAGGGGGGGGGAAGGGTCAATTTCTCCTTGTTTTAAGATCCAAGGGGGTTTGGATCTGTATTCACCAGGAGTTGGTGAAAGGAAGGAGGGGGGGAAGGGTCAATTTCTCCTTGTTTTGAGATCCAAGGGGGCTTGGATCTGTATTCACCAGGGAATTGGTGAAAAGTTTCTAAAAGCTTCCCAGGGAAGGGAATGGTGGCAGCGAACCAAAACTAAGCTGGTAGTTAAGCTTAGAAGTCCTCATGCAGGCCCCCACACTTGTACCCTAAAGTTCAAAGTGGGGATACAGCCTTGACACCTTGTAATAATGATTTGACGAAATCAAAATGATGATTTTCACATGAAAAAGCTATGTCAATTTGAGAGCCTGCTGGAAAATACGTTTGTAGAGAAGAGTCAAAATCCCCTCACACATATATACCACGGACAGAGGAGAATACCTGTCACAATCAAGTCACAGAAAAGCCATGAAGTTAGTTATCTTGTCCACTTTTTCTCAAGGGCTAAAACAACTCAAAATGTTTTACGGTTCATTAAGTTTTTTAAATAATATTCCACCCTGCACTACTACAATACATCAAACTGTCTTGAGTACCTGAAAAGTACTATATAAATGTAAGGTGGTATTATATTCATTCTCCCTGCAAGCATGAAGGTGTACCTCTTGTCCCAGCAAGGGAGCTTTCATTTAACAGGACTTGAATTGTGTCTACTGTTATTTCAAGTCAATAAAGCAACCTCCCTCCACATATATATAGCAGTTTCAGAAAAGGCAGGCAGCTTTGTAACATCATAACCCTTGAAAAAAGGTAGAAGGGACACCCAGTTGCTTTTTCGCTTTTGACATCTTCCTAATGCTTAATTAGAAGTGGAAAAAAAGCAATTTTCATGCATTAACAGGCCACTGACCTACTGATAAGTTAAGATGATAATAAGATAGCACAGTTAATTAGTCTTTGAAACATTTATCTCCTAAACCGCTAATCCTAAAACAAATATTTGTACTGAAAAGGATAACAATAGAAACATTATACAGTTTTTTTTACTTGTCTCAGAGAGGTATCGTTATGATGTTTGGTAATGAACTCTGTCTGTCTGAAGAATAACAAGGAATTAAAATAATGTAAGATTTAAGACTTGTTTCAGAGTGTGTGACTTCCAGCATCTGAGTACGTGAGTCAGATTTCACTTCTGGCTCAATCCCCTAATGCTATAACAGTTTAATTTAGTTGAAACAGAGATTCCCATCTACAATTAAATCAAGAACTAGAAGAGAACAATTGTTTTATAAACTGCCAAAAAATTAATTTGCAACTGATGAGAGATGGTGAAATCGATAATGTCTTGCAGCAATTCTACATCTGTATTAGCTTTTTGTAAGTTCTGCTGGATGCTGAAATATCAGAGTTGATAAAAGATGCCTGTCACATTGTTCTCTTAGCCAGATATTGTACATTATCACTGACTTTTCTTATCTATACCTAGAGCATGCATTACAAGTTAGTTATGCAACCAGGAGATAAAGTTCAAGTTCATTTTCTTCAAGAGTCCTGTAGGGCCTGAGAGAGTCTCTTTTCACCCTATACAAAAGCAAACCGAGCCATCTTAAAAAGGACTAGATTTTGCTATTTACTTTTGACTAAATATTAAAATCCTAAAGAATAGCCATTGTCAGGTCTGGTTTTACATGGAGCAAAATTTTTTAGGATCGCAGAAAAAACTATCAAGTATGTAAAGGCACAAATAAATTTGGAAAATATCACTACAAAAGATAAATGAAACAAAATATAATCCCAATTTTGTAACATCGTAAATTCATAATCATGATTAAAAATGGGACATTCGAGACAGTTTCATTTTCTTAGAACATGCTTCTTATTTCAGCACTCCACAATTTCCTCATTGACGATATCACCATCATAATGGGTACAGATGGGACCCATGGACATATTCTACATCTATTAGTGATTATATATTATAGTTATTGCTAGGGTTGCCAACTTTCTAATTGCACAAAACCAAACACCCCTTCCCGCACCCCTTCCCCAAGGCCCCACCTCCTGCTTGCTCCACCCCCCCCCGTCGCTCACTCTCCCCCACCCTCACTCACTTTCATCGGGCTGGGGCAGGGGGTTGGGGTGTGAGGACCCCAGCTGGGGGTGCGGGCTCTGGAGTGAGGCCGGGAATGAGGGATTTGGGGTGTGGGACAGTGCTCTGGGGTGGGGCAGGGGGTTGGAGTGCTGGGCGCTGGGCTCCGGGTGGGGCCAGAAATGGAGGAGTCAGGGTGTGGGAGAGGGCTCTGGGGCAGGGGATTAGGGTGTGGATGGGGAGGGGTTACGGCTCAGAATGAGGGGTTTGGAGTGCAGGAGGGGCTCCAGACTGGGGCAGGTTAGGGTGCAGGGGGGTGAGGGCTCCGGCTAGGGGTTTGGACTCAGGGCTAGGGCAGGGAATTGGGGTGCAGGAGGGGATGCGGGGTCCCGGTGGCACTTACTACAGCTCCCAGGAAGTGGCTGCCAGGTCCCAGCAGCCTGTAGGTGCATGGGCGGCAAGTGAGGCACCGCGCACTGCCCTCACGCCTGCAGGCCGCCTCTCCCCACAACTCCCACTGATTGCGGTTCCCGGCCATTGGGAGCTGCTTAGCCAGCACTCGGGGTGCGGGCAGCGTGCCGAGCCTCCCTGGCCGCCCACGCACCATTGGACCGCAGGGAGCTGCACAGAGCCAGGGCAAGCAAGTAGCCTGCCTTAGCCCTGGGCCCCCACAGCGCTACCAACTGGACTTTTAAAGGCCCAGTCAGCGGTGCCGACCGGAGCTGCCAGGGTCCCTTTTCGACCGGGCATTCTGGTTGAAAACTGGACTCTTGGCAATCCTATTGCAGAAGAAAGTATTTGGGTAACAGATATTATACCATAAGCAAGTAGTCAACTAGGTCCTGCTAGTGAAGGCAGGGGGCTGGACTCGATGACCTTTCAAGGTCCCTTCCAGTTCTAGGAGATAGGATATCTCCATTAATTTAAAAAAAAAAAAAAAAGCCTAATAACAATATTTTGTGCTTATACCAAATGCAATCTTCCATTGAAGAAATTCAAAACGCTTTACAACCATTAATGAATAAAGCCAAACAGCAGCTCCATAACCCAAGGTTATACAGGAAACGTATGGCAGAGCCAGGAATAGAACCCTTTCTCATGGCTCCAGATCTTATGTCTTAACCATGAGTACCCTTCCTTCCCTGATACAACCTTGGAGGAGTATGGTTAATTCTAAGGTTCTTGGAGGTTCTAACAAATTGATTACATGAGTCTGATTCTGTCACCCTTTCTCACTGTAAGGATTGTCTATACCATGAAGTTATTGTGCAGAGAAGTAGGGTGTGAATTTAAAGCATAATAGCTGCTGCGCACTAAGCACGGACACTCTTCCTATACATTAATGCTACACCCACACTATGATCTAAATGTGTGATTCCCCAGCTCATGTACACATACTCATACTAGCTCTCATTGAGGTAATGCAACTGTAAGTAGCAGGGTAGCAGTGGTAGCACAGGTAGCAGTAGTGGGGGCACAGCTGACCTATGCTAAGTAAAAACCTGCCTAAAATCTTTGGGTATGTTGTGGTAAGGCTGGTGGCTTAGACCCAGGAGGTCAGGCAGGCTTGGACTCAAGTGGCTAGCCTGAGCTGCCACCAATGCCGCAATGTCCACAAATTCTCACTCTTACGCAACTGTCTGCAAAAAGCAAAAAGGACTCTGAGCTTAGCCAACTTCAAGAGGAGCAGGACTGAACCCTAAGATTTTTGCTCCTACGAGATATACAGTAATCTCCTGATGGTCAGTATTCTGCAAGACATGAACAAGGGATGTAGTTCTCATTTGTTTACAAATATACAAAGCTGCACAAATGAAAGCACACAAATGTGCTTATGAGACAAGAACATCACTGTCATGGTCAAGAATGGGCTCCTATTTCTCAGACTGTTTTGCATTATCTTTCTCAATGAGAAAATATACTTAAAGACATTGTTAATATACAAAATGCTCTAACACAGCTATGCAGATACGTTGGACAGAAAGCCAGGAAAAGTTTCATTCATTCCCAAGCTGAATGAGAGAAGCAGGTTGCACTTATACAGTTAAAAATTCATTTTAGTCAATTTAACGATAATTACTCAGCAATCACCACTTATTTATAAACATGTAAATGCTTGCTTTAGTGACAGAATTAATCATAAGACACATAAGGTATTTAATATTGTAATTCAATATAGATATATTAATGACACCAAACATTTGTTACTAATTAATACATATGGTTAATCACTAAGTATCTTACTAAGTGCTTATTAGTATGTCTATGTCCATGAACAGCTGATTTTCCTTTGTCATCTGCCTGATATCGTTATATTTCAGTTCAACAGGAAGGAGGAGGAGCGGAAAGGGAGGTGCAACCTCTAAGAAAATTATTTATATTATCAATAATATGAAATTCTGCTAACCTGTACCTCACAAAACATATTTATGTTCAGAAACAACTCTGCTTGCATCATATTTTCAGTTATTTCTCTTCCTGCTTTAATCAACCTTTGCATTTAAAAATGGTTCTTACTCAGTGAATGGGAGTTTTGCTTGAGTAAGTATATTTCCCCTATGCAGGAGATTTGCATTATTCCAGGAAAGCCAAAGTTAGTAGGCTACGCAAAGTGGACTAACATAGAGGGGTGAGGGGGAAAGGAATCCTGGAGACTGGGTGTCCCTGTGCAGATGAGCTGGAACTACTACTTATTATTAATAAGCATTTATTATTTATTCATGTTGTGATAGAACCCAAAGCCCCAATCAGGATTGGGACATCATTATGTTAGGTGCTGTACACACACAGGGAGACAGATTCTCTGTCTCAAAGAGCTTATAACTTTAAAAAAAAGGAACAAAGTGAGGGGAAAGGGATGTAACATACAAGCACAGTGATTAAGGTGATGACTGGCAAACATCTTATTAGATCCATAGTGGCTCTGTATCCTTCTTAGTAAACTCTAAGCTGTCCCTCCAAATTACTTAGCCATTGTTCAAATGCACTTAAAAAACCCAAAACTGAATATTTACCTGCTATCTTAGTTACCCTTTTGTACTTAGCGAGCCCCCTGCCAATAACTAACCTGAGTTACTTCATCACCTTTTCATCATCCTGCCTTTCTATTTCCCAAATGTCTCCATCCCCCATTCCTAACTAGGATCTTACTGAGGGGTAGGGCGTGGGGGGTGGGGGGGGGGGAGAGGAAGAAGGAGAGTGAAACAAAAAGAGAAAAAAAGTCAATAAGAACCCCTGAACAGTTATTCAACTCAACTAGTGTGGGCCCACCTGCATGGTTACGCAGCCCTCCCAGAGTTTCAATGGTTCCAGGAGTAGGAGTAGTAGCCAATGACCAGTGTAAGCTGTGAGGTCATCAGGGTGCTGGGCTGTGGAGTTATGCCAGTGGGGAGTCCTGGTATCTCCTTTGTGTAGGTCTACGCCTGGCAGGAACTTGCCCCAACTTATGTGGCTGATGAGCTGGGGTGGGGTTCTGCTTGATGCCATGTACCCAGAAAGGGCCACAGCGAGCCACTGTTCTCCCTTATGCAGAATGTTAGCCAGTGAATCTGCATAGCTGGTGGAATTGGCCACGACCTGCCAATTCTATACCTGCCCACCTGTGTATGTCCATGAACAGCACCACTGCGAAGCACTGATTTCAACTACTGACCTCTTTGTCTGCACTCCCCATCCTAAGCAATGGGGAATATTTACCTGCTACTCTTAACTTGTACTATTTAAAAAAGCTCTAGGGAAGTCTGAACAAAGGGTTTTAAAAGGTTAGAAGTTTGGGCCTGTTTGTCTCTCTGGTGTGGCTAAATGTTTAAATATAAAAATGTTCTCGCCTTACCTTTTCCCTTCTTACATTCCCCACCATCCTTGCCTCCCAATCTCCTCTTCCGTGTCTTTAATTTTAAATTATTAGTTAACAGAAGGCACAAATGGGGAAAGGGAAGGGGGAATACAAGAGACAAGCATAAAGGTAAGCATTCAACTTTGAGCACTGCTGGAAGTTGCCTGGGCTGTGAAACTGCTGCAAACTCCAGGTCTTATATGAGATTTTTCTCCATAATAGACAATATGTAATTAAGCAAGTGTCACCATGAGCTAATGGGTCTTCACTAATACTTTTAAACTTCAGGGGATTACGCTCTGGAAATTATGCTTCCTCTTCTCCATTGGTGGATTGCAAATGTGAAGAGACATAGGGCTCTGATACCTCAGTATGATCTGCTTCTATGTTCTTGTTTGTTAAGTAATTACGTATTCCTTTTATACCTCCACATGAGCTGTTATATGGTTTCTATAATGAAGAGAATTTTTTAAATGGACACGTACAAGATGCATAAGAACATAAGAACATAAGAAAGGCCGTACCGGGTCAGACCAAAGGTCCATCTAGCCCAGTATCCTGTCTGCCGACAGTGGCCAATGCCAGGTGCCCCAGAGGGAGTGAACCTAACAGGCAATGATCAAGTGATCTCTCTCCTGCCATCCATCTCCACCCTCTGACAGACAGAGGCTAGGGACACCATTCCTTACCCATCCTGGCTAGTAGCCATTAATGGACTTAACCACCATGAATTTATCCAGTTCTCTTTTAAACTCTGTTATAGTCCTAGCCTTCACAACCTCCTCAGGTAAGGAGTTCCACAAGTTGACTGTGCGCTGCGTGAAGAAGAACTTCCTTTTATTTGTTTTAAACCTGCTGCCTATTAATTTCATTTGATGACCCCTAGTTCTTGTATTATGGGAATAAGTAAATAACTTTTCCTTATCCACTTTCTCCACATCACTCACGATTTTATATACCTCTATCATATCCCCCCTTAGTCTCCTCTTTTCCAAGCTGAAGAGTCCTAGCCTCTTTAATCTCTCCTCATATGGGACCCGTTCCAAACCCTTAATCATTTTAGTTGCCCTTTTCTGAACCTTTTCTAGTGCCAGTATATCTTTTTTGAGATGAGACGACCACATCTGTACACAGTATTCAAGATGAGGGCGTACCATCGATTTATATAAGGGCAATAATATATTCTCAGTCTTATTCTCTATCCCCTTTTTAATGATTCCTAACATCCTGTTTGCTTTTTTGACCGCCTCTGCACACTGCGTGGACATTTTCAGAGAACTATCCACGATGACTCCAAGATCTTTTTCCTGACTTGTTGTAGCTAAATTAGCCCCCATCATATTGTATGTATAGCTGGGGTTATTTTTTCCAATGTGCATTACTTTACATTTATCCACATTAAATTTCATTTGCCATTTTGTTGCCCAATCATTTAGTTTTGTGAGATCTTTTTGAAGTTCTTCACAGTCTGATTTGGACTTAACTATCTTTAGCAGTTTAGTATCATCTGCAAACTTTGCCACCTCACTGTTTACCCCTTTCTCCAGATCATTTATGAATAAGTTAAATAGGATTGGTCCGAGGACTTGGGGAACACCACTAGTTTACTGTAAATAGAATGGTTAGTATTGCAACTGCTGGGGTAAATCCAGCTACTGATGATGGAGTTAAATGATGATCACTGTAGTGCTACATGATAAATGTTCAGGAAGTCTGAGTGATCAAAATATGATTGATTTAATGTGCATATTCGTAATTACTTAAAAAGGGGAATAACTTGCCCCTTTTCCATTTTTTGAGAAGCAAATAATTTTCAGTCCAACATTTTGCAAAATTTCACTTTAAAATAATCAAGCTGCTTTTCCATTACAAACAAGCAATTTAAAGTAGTTAATTTATTATATATTAATTTCTAAGGATTTTTTCCACTCGTGATTGAGCAATGAGCTAACAGATGGCTAATTGGTTGTGTTCAAATCTTCCAGAGAAATTTGCTCTTGACCTGTGAGCTTGAAGAGATGACATTTACATGAAATGTATCATCCTCTGAAAAAGCAGTATCTAATGAAAACAAAAACACAAATTTAAGTCCAGCATTGTGAACTCAACATCATAATGTGTGCATACATGCAGTAACAGCAATATATGTACAAATAACATTAAAATATTCTAACAGGAGCTAGCAGCTGTGCTGGGCAAAAGACATTCTGAGTTGTTGAGAACAGATGTAAGCATGGGACTACCAATCCTGTCTTCCCCAGAGTTTGGCTGCAAGAATCAAACATATCAAATAGTCTCAAAACAATCAGCAGTGACTCATCCAGTCTCTTCTCCACACTTTACATGGCTTGGCAGCCTTGAAAAGGGCTAGAGGGACCCAGCTGCTAGTGACTCAAAGACACTGAAGTAATATAAGCTGTATCTCCAGTAAGCAATGAAAACTTTGCATATACATACATGAAATCCTACCAAGGTGTGGGATTGCTACTGAAAATATACTTTTCAAAACATTCCTTATTCTTAGTTTTTGGAGTATTTTATCATCATTTTTAGCCATTGTAGATTGTCTGTATTACAGACCAGCCAAAGAGGGAAAAGGCAGGCCACTAGCAGATTTTGCAGAGGTGACTATGCTTCCCTGTTGTGAAATCTCTTTGGGAATAGCTGCTGGACTCTTAGACACATTTTTAGAATAATGATCAGGGTGCAGTGAAAGAGGAATGCCAATTGTCACAGTTGAGGGAAACCGCACCTGTCTTCCCCCTAGAGTAGAGCACCACTCTAGGCTCCTCAGCTGTCATCTCTCTTGGATGGAGACATGTGTCTCTCCCCCTCCTAGCTGGGATATGTCCAGGCTGAACAGTTCCCTGCCTTCATTGTATTATTCCCCAACAAAAGACAGACTATCTAAATAGGCCTGCTTTGCTTCTCCTCAGAGAGGGTTCACAATGTAATTGCCACAGTTAGGATACCACACACCCTTTATAAGGGAGCATATTTATTCGTAAGATGAAAAGTCTTACAGAGAGAACATATTAAAAACAATAAAATAACCTACATGCATGCTAGTAAGATAATCAGAGATCACCCCTTTCTCCAAAAAGGGCTCTGATTGCTGATTAGTACGGCAAACCCCATACAGGGGTTTTTCCTGTGGTCACAAGTTCAACACAGCTTCAGCTCAGAACAAGTACCCAAGTCTTATGGGATCTCAGTAAGCCAAAGATCTTTGAACCCTTCTCTAAGGATTGCGACCTCCCATGGATCAGAGATCCTGTCCATATGCTGGAGCGAGAAGAAGGCCTAGAATCAGTTTTAACTCAGGCTAGTTAACCAAAAATCCTTTCTTTGTCTGTGCAGGGACCAGGGACTGGGTGGTCAAGGCCAATGGTTAGAGCAGAGGTCGGCAACCTTTCAGAAGTGGTGTGCTGAGTCTTAATTTATTCACTCTAATTTAAGGTTTTGCATGCCAGTAATACATTTTAATGTTTTAGAAGGTCTCTTTCTATAAGTCTATAATATATAACTAAACTATTGTTGTATGTAAAGTAAATAAGGTTTTTAAAAGGTTTAAGAAGCTTCATTTAAAACTAAATTAAAATGCAGAGCCCCCCGGACTGGTGGCCAGGACCTGGGCAGTGAGAGTGCCACTGAAAATCAGCTTGCTTGCCGCCTTCGGCATAGGTTGCCTACCACTGGGTTAGAGTCAGAAGCCTGGAACCAGAGCCAGGGTCAGAATCAGATGCAAAGCCAAAAGGTCAGAGACAGAGATAAAGTCAGGAGTCAAGCCAGGGGTCAATGCCTGAGTCAGTAACAGGGGTGGAGTAGAGACCAAGAGCAGATGGGGGTCTGGGATGAGAAGGGCTGGAACAGGCAGGAAGGCAGGGCTCTGGCAAGTAGAAAGGATCCGTAGTAGCAGGCAGTTGGGGAGTCACCTAGTTGCTCCAACAGCTTCCTGTGCCTCTTTTTGGCTTAAGTAGTGCATCCCAGCCAATCAGTGGGGTGGACATCTCCCGCAATCAGGTGCTTTGAGTGCAGGGCTTTTTGTGAGCTAGCCCCCTTCTCCATGGCTTCAAGTGAGCTGCTGTGTGGTAGCCACGGTCTGAGCACTGCCCAATGACCTGCAGACCCAGATTTGAGGCCCATGGTCCCTCACAGCCTCTTGGTCTGTGGTGAATCCAGTTTGAACTAATTTATATGAGCCTCTCTCCTCTGGCACCTCTCTGGAATTGTTACAGTCTGAGTGAATTTGCCTAATCACACCACTCCACTTCTTAGTTCCTGGAGGACTGTGGTTCCCCCTCCCCCATGGAAATACATAAAATTCCTCAACAGCATATAAAATATTTGTATTTTTAATACAATGAACTCTTAAAATACTTAAAGCTAATTTAATAAGGTTTGTCCAGGATACTGTCATCTCTAACACCAATATTAATAGAATACTGGGAAATAAGGCTTTTCTGCGTAAGCCACTCAAAGCTGAAAGAGGGGTGGGTCAAGAAATCTGCCGTATTTACAGTGGAAGATTGAAGAAAAGTTAAATCTAAAATGAACTTATCTGTGCTAAGTATTTTTCCAGTCCTGCTGGCAATCACTGATGGGCTTTAACACGCTGCTCAGGCCAATGATACCAATTGTACTTAGTGTGTAAAAATACATATGTGGCTTGATTCTCCACTCTATCTGGTGGAGGCTGGCAAATCTGGTACTGACTACAGTTCTCTGATTCAGGGTTACTCTAACTTAAACCACTGGTGTAACGTCTCTTACATCAATCGGGGACTAGCCATAGCTCCACTCCACAGTTCCACACCCTTCTCCCCTCTCTGTCCTGTCCATATCACACCACTAGTATGCTCCCTCTCTCCCCTTACAATGAGGTTGGGGGTGGCCAATGGTGGAATAAGTATCAGAGTTGCCTCTGCCAATTTTACTTCAGTGAAGAGTTCCCCTGAAGAGGGGAAATTCTCCACTGCTTTTCTAATGTTTCAGCAGACCAAGGAATCTGGCCCATGGTTTTGACTGCATATACATTGAAGATCATCCTGGTAACAAAGCTATCTAAAATATATTTTAAAAATATTTGGTGAAATCTGAGGAAACATTTACCCAGCCTTTGTGGTTAGAATTCTCAAAAAAAATGTTCTTAACTTATACACAAACACTTATCTGGAAGAAGAGAAAGAAAAAAAAAAGACTTTATGCTCTGGGCTTTTATTCTTAATATTGTGCAGTACTTAGATAAGTAAGTATTGAACACTATATGGAAACAACCAACCAACACATAAGCTACATTTTAATACAATACATTCCATATATTGAGCATGTTTGCCAATTTACTTCCTGTTCTAATTAAACATAACAGGTCCATTATTTGGGAAGAATACAAAAATATTCCCAATAGGCGTGAATAAAGTATGTAGCCTTCTTCACAGTTCAGGAGGGGAGCACTTTATTTTTTAGTTACTACTTGTACATACTAGGCTTACATTTTGTGGCAGATGGGTTAAGTGCAGAGGTGTTATGTTAGATTGCTATGAAGTTGCAGCCTGAAGGCATTGTGATATTTATTACACACAGTTAAAATCCATTGAGCAAGTCAGAAGTGAATAATTAGGGTAACATTAATTAATTATTAGTACTTAAAAAAACTCCTAACAAATTGTTTAACAACAGTTCTAAAAAAAAACTGATTTAGTGGCCCACAGATCATTTAAATAAATATTGACTTATTAAAGTCAAGGTATTTGTTATTTTATAGAGTGGAAAGGGGTTGACAATAGCTGAAACCACAGGCAAAGTTTTAGGACAAGAAAGGCTGTTCCTGTAATCATACACCCAGGGCCGGCTCCAGGCACCAGGCACCCAAGCTGGTGCTTGGGGCGGCACCTGGAGGGGGGCGGCGCGGCGCTCTGGCCGCCGGGGAG
>NW_020664499.1:7100118-7126903 GCF_002925995.2 Terrapene triunguis
GGCGGCAAAAAAGCCAGAGCCGGCCCTGCATACACCACCCTCCCCACCTTCTCCCGCGCCACCGACACACACACCAAAAAACCCCACAAAAACCAAATCATTGTAACACATTCATATCCAATGCTCTAGTGGTAGGTGTTCAAATATAAATCCTATGCATCTAATCATGGGTAGAACTAGTGACTCATTAAGCAGAGGAATTCCCAACCCTTTGGTGGAACAATTGGGTAGAAAATTACATGAGGGAAATGGGGTTGCCAACTTTCTAATTGCAGAAAACCAAACACCCTTGCCCCGCCCCCTCCCCAAGGCCCTGCCTCCCACTTACTCCATCCCCCCTCCCTCTGTTGCTTGCTCTTCCCCACCCTCGCTTACTCGCTCATTTTCACCAGGCTGGGGCAGGGGATTGGGGTTCGGGAGGGGGTTCGGACTCCGGCTGCGGGTGTGGGCACTGGGATGGGGCCAGGGATGAGGGATTTGGGTCACAGGAGGGGGCTCTAGGCTGGGACCAAGGGGTTCAGAGTGTGTGTGGGGCCTCCAGTGTGGGGGTGCAGGCTCTGGGGATGAGAGGTTTGAGGTGCAGGAGGGGGCTCTGGGCTGGAGGGGTTCAGGGTGCGGGACGGTGCTCCGGGCTGGGGCGGGATGAGGGGCTTGGTGTGCAGGAGGATGCTCTGGGCAAGGGCCTACGGGTACGGAGCGTGAGAGGGGGCTCAGGGCTGGGGTGCAGTCTCCAGGAGGGAATTTGGGTGTGGGAGGGGGTTCCGAGCTGGGGCAGGGGGTTGGGGCAGAAGAGGCAGTGCTGACCTCAGGCAGCTCCTGGGAAGTGGTGACATGTCTTCATCTCCTAGGTGGATGGGTGGCCAGGGGCTCCGTGCGCTGCCCCTGCCCGCAGGTTGAGCCTAGGAGGGCTTTATGTCACCTTTGCATCTCACATATTCTGGAATGGTTTGGTGTGGCCCTTGGAATAGACTCGAGCAGCCCCAGGAACTGCTTTAACTTATGATGGTTGCCCTCAGCTGCCAATGTGCTGCTCTGCAGACCAAATTAGTCAGCGTGAAAAGTGCTCTATCCACTCCCTGTCCAGTCCCCAATTAACCTCAGCAGGCCTCTTCATGGAGTTTTGGGCATGGAGAAAGGACAAGAAGTTACTGAGGAATTCCCCAGGGGCCTGTTATGTTGCCTTTCTGGGTCCTTTATGACTGTTAAGCTGCCCCTTAGGGAGTCCCTAAGGAGTCTGTATAATGCTGTAAAAGATTAGATAAGATTTCACTATAAACATAACTTTGGTTTTCTTTCCTGTCAGTTTTCTTATCACATCCACGGGAATACAATGTATTAATTTTTACCCAACATGTTGTCAGAGCCTAAGGGGTCACAGGAATTGCCATTTCAGTGATCCCTCTAGTCTAGTTTCCTGTTTCAGACATTGGCCAGTTCCAGATGCTTCAGAGGAAGGTGCAAGAAACCGCATAGATTATAGATTAATTTGCCCATAGGGGAAGTTTCTTTCTAATTCTTTGTCAGCTAAGAGTTTGCTTATGCCCTTGAAATATGAAGGTTTATATCCCTAAATAAATAAAAAAAGGTCAACTATATAGATGTTCTCATTTTCCACAGATACGTTCTGAGGAAATATCCATAACATCATCATGTCAGCAAGCCAAATGTTCAGATTTTATACATCACAATAGATAGATTGATAGAGTTGAAGACTAAAGACACGGGAAATTAAAGGGAATTCAGATTTAAAAGCAAAGTATTACTTTTACCTCATGACACCATAAAGTAAGAGTCACAGTTGACAATCATGATTCTTAAAAAGGGCTTAAATTTGAATATTTTTTGTATCAAATTTTACTTGCATCATATTTTTGCCTGTGGATACTGTACTATGACACACAAAAATGGTATTTTTTAAAAAAAGTCATGATCACACATGAGAAGCGATTCCATAGACCCAAACAATTCAAAATTATATTGTACAAATTTATTGGCAATATGCATAGCATTGGATAAGTATGCACCACATCCATTAATTTTTTTTTGCACTACCTATATTTTTAGCTCTGGTCAGCTTTGAAAGGTAAACCTCCTGGTAAGCATAAATAATTTTGAGGATAACATTGTATTAGTTTTCTAATAGACATTAGCCACTGTATGGAGCCACTATGGCCTGTCTTGTAAATCCACTAAGTGCTTTTTTAAAAGTTCAATTACATACTATTAGTGCTTAGCCACACTAATCAGTCTCATGTTTTTTTCCCCCTCCCCCAAAACATCAAAAGCAATCCAGGCCATGTCCATAACTTAGGTCCTGATCCTGCAATCGGATAAACGCAGGCAGACTGGTGCACTGATATAGAACTCACTGAAAGTAAAGGCACTGTGCGGGCACAAAGAGTCCACCTGTGCAGACCCAATTGCAGGATTGGACCATAAAGAGATGCAGCAAATTAATTAGGGTTCAAATTGTATCTATTTTAAACAATGATTATACGAAACAATCTCTCAGTCATAATTCTAATGGTCTGAAATAAGCTTGGTATATAAAACTTGTCACTAGTATACTGACATTACATGCAAAGTGTCAGGTCAGAATTGTTTTTTAAAGACAAGTTTAAGTATTGGCACATTATTAACTGATATTTTGGGAAGTACTAACACATTATTATTATTTCTATTATTACTACTACTACTACCACTATTTATTTATTTGTATATAAAAGACAATGTTACAATTAAGCAATAAGACATGACAAGCTGTGAATTTCTAGGTAACTGAAGCATATTTTAGCACTGTTATGCTTTGGCACTTTAGCCATCTTAAAAAAAAAAGTGTAATAATAGCTCTGAAATACACAGTCTGGAGTGCCTGAGTGCTACTATGTAATAGAACTTGCAGTATACCTAAAAGTAAGCCAAGTAGATTTACTGTACAATATAACCATAGGTATCACCGATGCTAGTCAGAAAGCTCTAATTGTGGCCAGAATTCTAAAGCTATTTTGTCAATTTGAAATCAACACTATAGTGTACATATGAAATATTTGCTGATTGTAATATCATTTTACAAACAGTTTTCCTTGTTTCCCCAGGTATCAGTAGATTTACTTGATAAATTAGCTTATAATTTGTTATGGGTACAATGTTATTTCAAGTCAACATTTTCAATATAAACTCATATTGTCTTCATGAAGTAAAGAAATATTATAATCCATTAATATCTCTTTCAACAAAAAGGATGAAATTTTCCACTGGTTAGGCGGATAAACACTTCAGTGTCAAAACTAAGCTGCTTTATCATGATAACCCAGAGTAATGGTCTGCTGCTCTAGGCAGTTATCTACTTTACAGATGAAAAATCAGTTCTACTTTCATGGAATTAGATTAATGCCATAACAGGAAATACTTCTGGGGCTGAACTTGCTTCATGCCTTCAAAGCTGGCTGTAAATTTAAAGTACTTCCTGAACTCAAAAGATAAGACAGGAGAGAAGGAAAAAGAAAAACAGTGGAGTAACCCTCTTTCTGAAGAAAAATATTGCTTCCTGAAAAAACTGTCGAAAGCTACTTGCTAAGGGCATTGTGCTCCTGAAGGCCTAGGGCAAGTCTGGTTTAGTTGAACATGGGGATTCTGGGTATATATCAGACACTTGCCATAAATCTGTTCCTTCCATAATCCTTTCTGATAAACTTTTTCTTTTTTAAGTCATCTTACTTGGCAAAAGCTAAAGTAATAACTTTCTCAGCTTTTAGCAAATATAAAACAGCTTGCTATTTTATGTATAATATTTTCTAAAGGATTACAGTTCTGCAAACTTTGAAAAATGCAGACCCCAAACCCTAGAATTAAATTTCAACTCTGAAAATGGACATCAAGCAGCAAATCCAGTAACATCTTTACTGTACTATATAAACGGCATTATAATAAAAGATGTAAGGCATTCTTAAGAGTAATTCCATATGTCCAGTAACAGACCCTTCTTTGAATATATACAAAATGCAAATATTATTAATGCCACATGTCTGGGAATTCTGACTGAACATCAGCAGCATGGTGAAAGTGAGCTGAATGCTCTCATGTTCCCTGTCCCATAAAACAATACCAAGAAGTCACTCCAAGGTACCTTTTTTATGCAATGTATATTTAATTTGTGGAACTTATTGCTACAAAATATTATTAAATCAAATAGTTAAGTAAGCTTTTAAATACACATGAGTAACTATAGCATACACATAATTATAACAACTAGGGTACAATTATAAGGGCTAGAGTATAACTGGTTTGCCGCACTCCACATGACCACCAAAGGAGATCAGGAATATATTTTTTCATTTCTCACAACCTACCATTTAACAGTACTGCAAACCTGACCGGGTAGATTATTATAGGATTTTATTTTTCGGTTTCTTTCATCTCTAGAATACCTGGAATAGGTTACCAGACTAGATGGATGATTGACTCCTGAGAGAATTACATAAGAACTGCTTTACTAAAACAAACTAATCTTTCAAGCCTTTACTTAGGTAAGTAGCTTTTACTTACATGAGTAGTCCCATTAAAGGGTCCTTAGAGACAGACTTTTGCAGCTCCATGGATGTTATGTAAAATCGAAAGATAGCTTTAGTGTCCCCTTTAATGATTTATTTTAATTATATTAGATAATAAAATATTTTTCCCGATACATCCTTTCAATGACATATTCTAATTATTTTATTCCTTTTTTTAAAGTATTTTTTTTAACCAGGTGGTATTCACCCAAGATCTTTGAAGGAACTCAAATATGAAATTGCAGAACTACTAACTGGGGTATGTAACCTATCAAACTTAAATCAGCTTCTGTAACCAGATGACTGGAGGACAGCTACTGTGACACCAATTTTTTTTTAAAAGGTTCTAGAGGTGATCCTGGTAATCACAGGCTGGTAAACCTAACTTCAGTACAAACTGGTTGAAACTATAGTAAAGAACAGAATTATTAGATAGATTAACAGGATTTGTTGGGGAAGAGTCAACACAGCTTTTGTAATGGGAAATCATGCCTCACCAATCTATTAGAATCCTTTGAGCGGGGTCAACAAACATGTCGACAAGGGTGATTCAGTGGACATAAAGTACTTGGACATTCAGAAAATCTTTGACAAGGTCCCTCAAAGGCTCTTAAGCAAAGCAAGCAGTCATGGGATAAGAGGAGAGATCCTCTTATGGATAGTAACTGGTTAAAAGACAGGAAACGAGTAGTAGGAATAAATGGTCAGTTTTCAAAATGGAGAGAGGTAAATAGCATTGTCCCTTAAGGATCTGTACTGGGACCAGTGCCTTTCAATATATTCATAAATGATCTGGAAAAAGGGGTAAACAGTGAGATGGCAAAGTTTGAAGATAGCACAAAATTACACAAGACAGTTAAGTCCAAAGCAGACTGTGAAGAGTTACAAAGAGATCAGATAAAACTGGGTGACTGGGTAACAAAATGGCAGATGAAATTCAATGTTGATAAATGCAAAGTAATGCACATTGGAAAACATAATCCCAAATATACATACAAAATGATGAGGTATAAACCAGCTGTTACCACTCAAAAAACAGATCTTGGAGTCATTGTGGATAGCCCTCTGAAAACATCTGCTCAATGTGCAGAGGCAGTGAAAAAAGCTAACAGAATGTTAGGAACCATTAGGAAAGGGATAGATATTAAGACAAAAAATATCAGAATGCTGTTATATAAATCCATGGTACGCCCACACCTGGAATACTGCATACCGTTCTGGTCACCCCATCTCAAAAAAGATATATTAGAAATGGAAAAGGTGCAGAGAAGGGCAAAAAAAATATTCAGGTTATGGAACAGCTTCCATATGAGGACAGATTAAAAAAGACTGGGACTCTTCAGCTTGGAAAAGAGATGTCTAGGGGGGAATATGATAGAGGTCTATAAAATCATGAATGGCATGGAGAAAGTGAATTAGGAAGTATTATTTATCCCTTCACATCACAGAATAACCAGGGGTCACCCAATGAAACTAAGAGGCAGCAGTTTTAAAACAAACAAAAGGAAGTACTTCACATAACACACAATTAACCTGTGGAACTCATTGCTAGGGGATGTTGTGAAGGCAAAAACTGTAACTGGATTAAAAAAAGAATTAGATAATTTCATGGAGGACAGGTCCATCAATGACTATTAGCCAAGATGGTCAGGGACCAAACCTCATGCTCTGGGTGTCCCTAGGCCTCTGACTGCCACATGCTGGGACTTGACCAAAAAGGATGGATCACTTGTTAATTGCCCTGTACTGTTCATTTCCTCTAAAGCATCTGGCACTGGCCTCTGTCAGAAGACAGTATTCTGGGCTAGGTGGATCACTGGCCTGACCCAGATTGGGCATTCTAATGTTCTCAACTCCCCTGCTGTGTTTAAAACCAACTTTTGAATGGCCCTGAAAGCAACATTGTCAAATAGGCACAGGCCCATGCCTTACTCCTTCCACCCTCCTCTTTGTGCGCACACTTGCCTACTGCCTCTTCATTTTCAATAGCATCTTTACAGCTATTATGCCTGGTAAATACTGTCTTTCATGGCCTGGGGAAAAGCACGCATGTGCATTTCACTCCTTGCCCTCCACAGATGTAGTGGCTCTATATTAAACATAATTCTTTAGGATTTCAACTGCTCATTTATTCTGGGCCAATATTTTTCTGTTTTATTATCCCATTTCCTTCTCGTTCTTGTTTTTGTGACGCTCTCAGTATGTTCCTCCTGCAGGCTAAAGGTGTATTTGGAGTGAAACTAACCAACTCTACCCTCACCTTAGTGATAGAAAATCACCTCTGTAACACTATTAGCCCTGAAGATGCAAAGTCCAAGAGTTCGTTCCTAGCTCTGATCTTATGTGCTGAGCCATTATTTCTACACTTCACTTGGACATTAAGCAAAAAATATGCTTTGGAACAGTAAACCAGAATGGCAACTTACACTTATCCAACAGCCTTGACACAACTATCCAACTGGCATAATTAACCAGAGAAGAAAAGGTATGGTTGATTGCTTGTAAGAGCTTGTAAGTGCTCTGGTTCAGGATTCCATGACACCCACTAGAGCCACACATTGTTTCTAGATGTGAACTTTATTTCCAGGATTAAACAGGTAAATAAAAAAAAAAAAGTCCACAATTTACCATCACTCTTCAAAAGGTGGAACATGTCAGAGACATAAGAGGCATAGCCTGCAGGGTCTAAGCTCTGTACTCACTTGTAAGCACCAATTTAATCAGTGGGAATAACTATAGAGGTTTTCTAAAGATGAGTGGGAGGTGAAAGAGTGCTGTGAAAAAGGCATAAAAGAAATGAGACTAACTGTATTTAAAGAAAAACTGCTTAAAGCATGCTTTTCACATTTCAAAGCAACTAGCTGATCTTGAAATGTGCGTATGGTTGTTTAACTGACTACAAAGGCTGTAACAAATCATATTTTTTCTTTGTTTGGCTAATTTAGATTTTACAAAGATCAGTGGAAAATTATGGTTAGCTATTCCATTCTACTGGTCTTCCCAGGAAACAACCTGATATACCAAACCAAATCAGTCTGTGCTATTAACAGCACACTGTAGTACTGGCAACATCTGCAAACGAGCCCATACTCATTTGTTTCCTAAATTATATAGTACTCAAAAATCTGGTAGATAAAGACTTGAAAAATCACTCACCTTTTAATCTGATACAGTCAGTAAGTCTATTTAAAGTTGTCATCTTTGAAATGGTACTCAGAATTAGACCTGGGAAAATTATGGATTTTTTTTGGTTCACTGGCAATTTTGAAAAGTCAGCAACAAATTCATTTTTAGGTAGGATCGAAAATTAAAATGTTCAAAATTGCATTTCAGTGCAAATGAAATGTTTTGTTTCAACAAAACCATAATGTTTCAATTTCAACCACTTTAAAATGCTTTCGAATTAAAAAAAAAAAAATCAGGATTTTTTTTTTAAACAAAAAGTCACGTCAAACTGAAAAATCAAAATATTTAATTTAGAAAATACTGAAACTAAATAATTTTTTCAGATTTTTTCCCCACAAAACGAACAATTGAGCAAAATTTACATGAATTTACAAAAGGTTTCAGCATTGCTGAATCTGCATTTTTTCTTTAAAAAAAACTTTTTTGGACGAAAAAAGTTGTCCAGTTAGTCTCTAGATGTCATAGCTGTCACCTGCACATATCAAAATCCATCTGTAAGCAGTAGTTTTTTGCAGCGCTTTCATAATGATCATAATATTACTACCACCACTCTTTTTGTTTGTGAGTCTTAAGGAAGGGTACTATATTCTGACCACCTTATGAATTCCAATATGATTTGCTGGTGGACCAGGTTACCTACTTAGTCTTTTTTGTACCTAATGTCTATCTATGAAACACGCTGGGCACCACCCTTAATTTCACAATTAGTCTCATTGAGCTAGATTGTCCCTTTATATCCTGTACCCTGTAACAAACAGCATGATAAGTGTGACACCCCATTAGCAGCAATTCCTTCCCTGGTCTTCACTTACCCCTGGAAAAAAGTAATATACTACAGATTACTAACTCCCCATGCCAGCTCAGCTGTACTGACCAGCACATTGAGGAGGCAGAGCCCAGGCTCCACTCATTCCCTGCTCCATGCCAACTCCTTTCCCACATACATTGAGATAAGTGAGGAACTCAGGCATGCAGCCTCCTGCCTGCTGCCCAGGCCTGTAATGGAGATGCAGAAAGACCACACAAAGGAGGGGGCATGATGGGTATTATTCCCCTTTTGCCTTTGCACTGCCACAGAGGGCCTAACCACAATCTGGGTAATTGACTTCTAGAGGACAACACACAGAATAAGGTACTATTCAACATGAGGAAGGGTCACAGAAAGATAATTGTAATTAAAAATAAATAGATGCATTTATTTATCTACAACTATTAAAAGAACAAGCACTAATACGTTAAAAACAAAAATTTTATAAACAGAAACAACATGCAGTATTCAGGAATATACAATAAATAATAAATCAGAAAGCAAACTTTCCTCTAATAGTACTTAAAACACCTCCAGGAGACAGTAAATGCCCTTCACACTTTCACAGAGTTCAAGGTGTCTCAGCTAATCTATTCTTCTCTATTGTTACATATTTCTCAGACTTTCCCTCCAAAATCCATTGTTGCCAAATGGCACCAAACTGGCTCTACAGGATTTATGCACTTCCAAATTTCTACTCCTTCCATTGAACTTTCCCACTAAGCTGCTACCCTCCAAACAAACTACCAGTTACCTTGATGTGACAGTTCATACCCAGTCTTCATTCTAGAATGTAATGCAAAAGGTGCCAGAACTGCATCCTAGTGAGCTACTTGAGCAACTCCTAACCCTCAAGCAGTTCCAAATTTTATTCCAGGAGGGCAGTAAGAAAATAATAGGATTTCCATGTAATAAAAGATACTTGGAAGTATATTGATAAGAGGAGTGTGATATAGAAGGAGTGTTGTTGAGAAGGTTTGACTATACACTGTTTGTAACTTTAAAGAAAAAGTTCATGTTATACTAAGGCCAAAAATATTCAAATAATGTTTCAAAATACCTCAATGCAAAATGTAAGTGACATCACTGCAAGTAATGGACAATATCTTTTTACTCAGAAGTCATGTTGCAGATACTTAATTTTCTATTAAAAAACAGCCTGAGGGATACACTTCAACTTACACAGTCATATCCTTTCACCAGTGCTTGTAAGGAAATGTATACTATAGAAACCACCTTTGTTGTTAGGAGCACAATTATTTGTATAAACTATTTAAAATCATTACAGTGGAAGCCCATGAAACTGGATTCAGAGATTAGAGCAGAATAGATTTGTGCAGCCTTCAGAAAAACTAAATTTGCTCCCTTTTAATCTGGACTGGGCTCTTTGGTTCAGGAATACTGGACAGAGTTTGAAGGGCTCAAATAAATTGGTGCTACTTTTTCCTTTGTATTGTATTTGGCCTCCCAGACAAAATGTTTGCTAACTGAACTGATAAATTATGCTTTAAAAACCATGTTAATGTAATGTAAGAAATGCAGTTTAATTCACACAGAAATCAGGAATTTCACAGTTAAGGTTCCACAGCAAATTGTACTCAAATTGTATGAGGTTACTGTGACACTACACCCCATATTCTTCATAGAAATATTGTTATGATATAAATATGGCACAACTATGATATGTTTTATGCAAGATGGGTCATGTGAGATATCATTGTAAAGTTATGATGTACTGAATAAGATTAGCCTATTTGTATGCATGTATCATTTCTGTATCTGAAGTTAGGAAAATTGACTATGTATCAATTACTAAAGTGTTTGCACCTGGGGAACGCCCACCAGACAGTAGGCAATCAGCCTGGATGGGCCATTAGGAAGGACAATAAGACTTTGAAGATGCCAATCTCCCACCTGCCTGAGAAGCTTCCTGGGATGCTGCTTTGACACTGCAGGGTCATGTGATCATGTCACCTGGTGCTGTACCCCATCTTCAACTGCTAGTATTTTTCCACAAAAAGGGGTGGAGATCAAACTGGGAAACAAAGACTTCCCACCATATGTAAATCCTATTTAAGGCTGGGGAGTGAGTTAATCAGGGTCGATTCGTCACTGAATCCCTGTCCAAGATGACTGCTAAAAACACCTAAGACTGAACTGGGGAACAGCTGGACCCAGGCTAGAAGGTCTCTGGCCTGTGAAGGGAATATCTGGAATTCTAAGCTGCAAGCAAAAGAAATTTGTCTTCAAGAATCTCTGCAACCTGCTTAAAACAATATTTAGGGTGAGAAATTACTACTTGTATCCAGTTTCTTTAGTATATTAAGCTTAGTTTGCATGTTTGCTTTATTTGCTCAGTAATCTACTTTGATCTGTTTGCTATCCCTTATAATCACTTAAAATCTATCTTTTGTAGTTAATAAACTCGTTTTATTTTCTAAAACCCAGTTTGTGCCATTCATAACTGGGGGGGACAAAAAGCTGTGCATATCTTCCCCCACGTTGAGGGAGGGAGCGAATTTCATGAGCTTACGCTGTACAGTTTTCTGTGCAGCACAAGACAATATAATTTTGGTTTACACTCCAGAGGGGGTGTGCACTTGAGTGCTGGGCAATCCCCAAGCTGAGTCTTTCCACACTGAGCTGATCTCAGTGTCTGTGTCCTTTTGCAGCTTGGTGTGGCCCTACCTGTGTGTGTGCGCTAGAGGAGGCTTGAGGGCCTGGCTCAGCCAGAAAGAGAGAGGGAGTCCAGGCTGGTGGAACAGGCAGGCTCAGTGGGACCCCGGTATATCAGGTGGCACCCTGGAAAGTGGGGGGCAATCCATCACAGTTACGCATTATCTATGGAGTCTTTCATTACAGGATCAAACATTGTGTGTATATTCATTAATCTAATACTAGTTACCAGCAGTGCTTCCTGGAATTTTTTTTTTAAAACACTAATTTCATCATTCCCAACATGGCTGTTGGAAGCAGGAATTTGGATGTTTTTTCAGCTGTCTGTCTCTGCCTAATGAAGTGATGTAGGAGCTTCGTCCCAAAAAGAAGCATAATGTGGGATTTTCTGATGCTTTGAAAACAATATCCGAAGACATTATGTTTTTCCTTTAGCTCTTCAAACCAGTTACAATTTTTCAACCTTACAGACTAGGCCGGTCCAGCAGTTATTACACTCAAACTTATGACCTGATTTTTCAGAGTGCTGAACCTCACCCTCTCCATTGACTTGCATGGGAGTTATGGGTGCTCAGCACCTTTGAGAAGCAGGCAATTTGTACTTTACATTTGAAGCTGAGATTCCCTAAATTAGGGGATCCATTAGGATCCCCTAAATGGATTGTCATAATATTTTGGGATATCAACAAGGGAAGTAGTAAAAGAGTGTCAGTTTTCCCCGAGAACTCTCTATGAAATTACAAATATTGTTACATCCTCATTTCAGCTACAGAAGCATTTACTTTCACTTCTGAAAATGTGTGAGGTTTATTATACCTCATTCATTAGCACACACACTGATCTTGCTACTATCAGCTGAAGACTGCACATAAACCATGAGTGTATAGTGCTACATAGATGTGTTTGAACTAAAAACAATTAGAATCCTTCTACATGAAAAACATCAATTTAAGACACTATAATGCTAAAAGGCACATTTCAAGATTTCACTCATTTGTTTTATCATAGTTAAAGGCATCATTATGGAACAATTAAATTGCTTTTGTGAAATGGGGTCAATTCCGTTGTTGAAATTTCAGTGGGAGACTTCAATCTTATAAATAATTCACAAGTGAATGAGATTGTTATAAATGGTTCTCCTAATGTCAGAACCTTGTTATAGTTGTGTATGTCTAGCAAAGGTTTGCAGGGCATTTTTCATCTTTTCTGAAATAAAGTTTATGGATTTGCTTTCTACATTTCCACATGCAGGAAAAAAATTCAAAATTTCAGTCTTACGGAATGTACCACAGAAATACTGATGTTCTCCGACTGCATCTTCTGCAATTCATAAAGAGAAATATTTTAAGTGTGTAAAGCTGTTATTTTATTAAAAAGTAAATGTGGAACTGTATCTTTCACTTCTTTAGTCTTTCACTGCAATGTTTATTCCTTCAGCCACCTTAATACACTAATCCCTCTTTTAAATCTAGAGTAAAACAACACTAGAGCACATGGTTATGGAAGGCTCCAGAGATATCACCCATTCATCTACTTGTATCTGTATTTGTTGCCAAAGGAGCTGGAGGACTTCACCCTCAAACACAGGCATAGGCTGAGGATGCATCCACATTAGTGTTTACATTCCTGATTGGCTAGTCTTTGAGATTTGTTAGTGAAGCGTTCATCTCAAAAGAAGATCAATGGGATGTTCAATATGTTGGGTTAATTTGGTGGAATATGACAAAATCCACACCCTCCATTTAAAAAGTTATCTATGTCTCACTGTCCTTGAGAAGACATACCTAGTATTTATAGGGAGGGGTTTGAATTGCATGGGCCACCCTGAAAACAGACTCCAATTTAATTGTATTGCACTCCCTTACTAAAAGAGAAGCTACTTCTTGAAGTCTCAATAAAACTACAGTTAATTATTTCTCATTGCTCTTGTTCAGCTTTTTATTTTGTTCCTTGTCTAAGTGTTCCATTAGGAATATGTATATAACCTTTCAACATGTTTGTGGATCAGCACAGCACCAGAACAAGACGGCAGACTCTAAGGACTTGTCTTCGCTACAAGTTTAACTCAAGTTGTAATTCAAGTGTTGCCCCTAACTTGAGTCCCAACCACACACAAAAACCTTTACCTGGAAGATGGGTGTGCTTTTAATTTGGATTGACTGGCCTGAGAGTGGTCTAGGCTAAAATTCAATTTAGCTTAACTCAGTAGTTGTTAACACGACCACTCCATAGCCCTACATGCAGGCTGGCACCACTGCAGTGCCCGTTAGTCCTCCAATGCCTTTCCACAATTCCTGCCATGTGCCTTGAAAGAGCAGGCAATTCATTAAGGAAAAACTTCATAGACTAGCTGAGTTTACTGAAGAGAAAAGCACCATGGGATGTACCCCCGGAAGTCTTAGCACCACACACAAGGGAGTATAGTGCCATTGTGGACACATAGGTTGAATATTACTTTGCAATGTGAATTTTCTCACACAAGCCTAACTTGAGAGAAATAACTCACATGTAGATAACTTGAGTTAACTCTGCAGTAAAGAGGTATCTGTATGGAAAGTAGAGCTCTTCTGGGGAGTCACATTAGCTTCAAGTGCTTTAAGATTCAGGACAATTACTGTCACATCATGATGGAGGCTACTTCAGTTAATTCCAACCAGGATATAAAGGCGATGATAGTGTTATTCTGAGCCACAAAGCTATAGGAACAGTCAGTCTGGATAGGAAGGTTAGATTGTAGTTCACATTGCGTCACCAATAAAGCCAATCCCCAGGAAGGGAATGAATATGACACTATGTCATAGTCTATGTACTCTGTTGAGCACTGGGTAGGAATTTAGCAGATTCACAAACTCACAGAATACGTGCTCAAATTATTTGACACATCAATGATACTGTAAAAAAAAAAAAATCACAAAACAGCATTGTACACCAGTGATATCCTCCTCCACCCTAACAGTTTTGTTCCATTTCTTCCTAAAGTGCTTTGTGTATAACTGTACAATTAACCTTACAAATTATGAGGTGGTCTGTACAACATACAGGGGAACAGGAATATTTGAGGCTGTGAAGATGTGTTATAATTTATAAGGTTAATTTTATAATCTTCTCACACTGTGCAGAGATGCAGTGCAGCTGTCAGAGTTAGGTGTAGGAGGACATCACTGGTGCACAATGATATCTGGTGACATGCCTCCTTTCATGACATTATTCAACCTTTAGAAATCATTGACTGCTCTGGCATTAAGCCACATGTAGCAGCCCACACTTGGTAATTATGTGTTCATACCTTGTTTTATTATAATTTCATTCTTGATTCTACTTCCAATGGGTATATGATCATCTCAGCTTGCTAAACGCACAATTTATAGTATCTTGAGAGAAATGGAAAAATCCAAGACAGATAGAACATCTGGGCATATGACTTACAAATAAGTGCATGACAGCTCTATATTGCAAATAAATATATACTTCAACTTTGACCTTACATGCCCATACCACAAGTATCAATCATAGATACAAATCATGTGGCTATGTAAAGACTGACATGAATAACTAACTGTTACCGTAAGTCCTACAATTTTGACTGTCACCCACATGCACTAGGTGTTCCCCATGTATTCAGAAACCCGCAAACCTGATCATAACAGCTGTTACAGTACATACTCTTTTAGCCAGATTCCCAACAGGGTGGGTCTTCTCCACACTGCCTTTCTTCATTAGTTCCCCATAGAAGTTGGACTGTTTTTTCACATTCTTTGAACAATTAGTCTAAAAATCACATCTAGTAATAGAACAAGTTATTTAGAGAGAAAATCATATTAAATAAATGTTTTTATAACATACCGAGTCTTAAAATTGACCTTTAGAGGATATTTTTTTTAAATTGGGCTTATGCCTGCATTATGCTTCTTTGGGGCATATAATGAACACTTGAATTTTTTTTCTGATTGATACTTATAAGCTAAAAAACAATCAGGTCTTTCCTGGTTTTGCAGACAGACTTTCTGGATTTCTCCATGTGCACTGTGAACTCTTAGATCTTAACTGAAAGGTCAGGGATATTGAATTTTTAAGAAACATTTTCTCTCTCCAAAATGGTAGTTAGGCAGTTCAAGTTAAATAGAAGTTAATAAAAACACAAAAATAACATAAAAAGTAAGTTTTAAACAAGTCTGACTAAAAGTTCCTTCCTCTCTCAATAGCTTAGCTTTCCCTCTCTTGGTTCACGATAGTATTCCTCTAGTTTGCCAGTTACTCAGGAGCCTTTGAGACCAGGCAAGACCTGAATGTTTAACATAACACCCCCCCCAGAAAACAACATTTTTTTTCAAAAAGCCTTTCACACCATCTTATACATCTTAAAAGGGGTGGGGGGAAGGGAAGCACAACCAACATTAACCCCTTTTGTAGGGGATTTTAAACTTCACAAAAGCTAATCTAGATATGTCCATCTATGTAGTAAGAGTGAGGAAACAAGGAAGCAAACTAATTTCTTTCTGCAACTTGTTCTCTTCTACACGAACTCTGTGTCAGGCAGCAGCACATCACAGACAGCCTCAGGTCTCGAGGTAGCTGTAATGCTCCTGTTGTATCAATTGTCTTAGTTCATTTTCCTGTCTTCTTCCTGGAGTCCACCCTCTTGTAATACTCAGGTTATTTTGTTCTGGTAACCTCTGGCCCTCTCCAACAAAGATATTTACACAGGCCTCCCCTGTGCTTTGTGTTTTCCACAGCCATTGACTCTTGTAATCGCTTTCTTTGGGCAAAAAAGTTTGTTTGTGTTCTTCTTGGATATAAAGCTCAAATTACAAAAAAAAAAAAAAAAAAAAAAAAAAAAAAGCACCCTCCCAAGCTCTGCCCACCCGAGACACCACTCAATGTGTAGGAATGGTTATACAAGCAAAGAAAAGGTTTGCATGTATAAAGAATAGGATAGAAAAATAATACTGAAAATATTACAAATGCCATTATACAAATCAAATGGAACACCTTCAACTGAAATACTACATTCAGTTTTGGTAATCCTATCTCAAAACAGAAATAGCACAAACAGAAGGGGGCAGAGATGAGCGATTAAAATGTTATGCAAAGAAAGACGTCTGTCAGAAGAGAGAATGAGAAGATTGGGACTGTTTAATTTAGAGTGGAGACACAATAGAGATATACAAATAATGAATGGTGCAGAGTAATCCAATCACATTTAAAGGCAACAAATTTAAAACTGTGTAAAAAGCTCATGGTCTTTTATCAATACACATTTAACCTGTGGAACTCAGTACCACAAGATACCATCAAGGTCAAGAGCATAGTAGGAATCAGAAATAGATTATATGTTTACATGGATAAAAAGAACAGGCACAGTTACATGAGATATGGCATTATATATATTAAATTAGGGAGATGAATCCCCACGTTTCAAGGCACAACCACACACTGTTGAGTTGAAGGAATAAACCATTTCTAGGGCAGGTTATTCCATAATTGTCCACTTCCACTAAAGCATCTGGTGCCACTACTGTTCAAGACAGAGTACTGGACTAGATGTACCACTGGACTGATGCAGCATGGCTATTCTATGTTTCTGTATTCCTATTTTCTTGTGTCATCATGCAGCCCATTCATTTAGCTTGGTCTCTGGAGTTCTTGGTGTTGTATGTTACCAACAGTGTCAGAGCAGATAGACCTAAGTGGAGTTGTGTTTTGCTATTTCATATTCATCTCCTGAAGGAACTGTATATATTGTAAATAAACCAAATTAGGATAGTTTATTAATCTATTACCTGCGTCTCCTCTGTCCTCTTCTTGAAAAAAGTTAACTGCTTTACGTTTCTGAGAAAATAAGTTTTTACTGCTTTTCTGCTTTTTACTGTCTTTACTGCTTTTTACTGCAGAGCCTATAATGATGTAAGAGAGCAAGTTGGATTGTATTATGACTCATACTTCAATAAATTTGGTAACTACATTCCAATTTAGTATTTTTTTTAAATAATAATTGATGATGTGCCAGCTAAAAAGAAAGCAGCTGGCTGATCAATATCAGTAATAAAAAATGTGAAAACTGAGCAAATAAGATATGGCATCATTGGTGGAAAGAACCACATGGTACCATTTTAAAAATCATTTCTTTAGAGTGCATTCACATTGTATGCAGTATGTTTGTGGACAACAGCAAGCTAGTGGAAGAGTCAGGAATAAAAGTCCTGAGTCCCAGTACTTTGTTCTAATCACTAGACCACAAAATAATTGTACAAAGTGGTGCAATACAATCATCAGGTCAATATAACGAACTGTATAGTCACCAACACAAGTGTAATAACATAGAACAATTAAACATAACAGGACACCTGAGAGGGGAGTAAAAGGTGACACAGATATTTACCATATATTAGGTTTATACCGGTACATTAATTTTCCACTGGATCCACACATCAGACAAAAACCAAGACAAAAAACGGCCATTTAACATCAACTAAATTAATCAACTTCACTAGCTGTTCAGTACAATATTATGTAATTAATGGCATGAACAAATAAAAGTATCAGGAAAAAAACCACAAATAATGTAAGTTGCTTTTCACTTGATCTGCTGCCAAACATTCAATATAGAGTTCTTACAGCATAACAAAACTATAATCTTCCTTAGATCCACTAGAGCCTAGGAACTAAATTTCCTTATTCGGACTTTAAAAAAAAAATCAATGACAATAAATGTAGCATATCACTGTCCAACTTGTGCTTGAACATTTGTTAATTTAAATGTCCATGATGCAATTTTGGAGAGCAACTTAAACGATCAAGATCAATCAGAGTACAAAGTAGTGCTAACCAAAGCATTACTGAAAGTGGCTTGGCTTTCGTTTAGCTATAACAACTGTCAATACGCCTGTTATGTCACAACTTGAACACTATTGCCACATCTGAAAGAGGACTAATCCTATTTCTTTCAAGCATATTACAGGGTAATGAACTTCTATTATCAGCTTGCAGAATGATAATGAATCGCCATCACTGTACCTTTCTCAGTAAATTAAGTTGTTTCCTTCTGGTTTCCTTGCCTAAAACTGTAGGAATTTCACATATCTAAATAAATCTTGATAAAAGAGGAAGTTGGAATTGTGCTTAGTTTAACATCTGGATTGCTATTAACATAGAAAACTTAATTTCTGAAATGAAGCTACCTTTAATGTTATTGCTTTTTTAAGACATCCTTGCTTAAATTGGATGACAAATTCTGCAGTCTTCTAACTAGGTTTAAGGAGGAATGAACTGTAACATTAAATATTTTAAAAAACCAAAAACACATACTAAAGTGCACAGAGTATTTTTTTCCTATTTAATCCACACTGAACATACCAAGTTATTTAACGGCTTTCACTGTTAAATGCATGTTATGGTCAATATATTACATAATATAATTAAGGTTATGGTTTTTTGAATTACATAGTGTATTGTTACTGGCATTTAACACTCTCTTATAACAACCTATGAAGTATATACTGAAAAAAATCCTAATACACTTGAATTTCATGCTAAATTTGAGCCCCAATACCATACGTTAATTCAAGGGCAATCAACTATGCCAGGGCTCTGAACAGTAAATATTCATGGTACTTTAACCACATATCTGGGGATTTTATTTTTATTTTATTTATTTAGTTACTGTACTTAACCAATGCTATGCTTTCAGCAAAACCACACTGTAAATCAAATGGGCCATCCCATATCCTGGTAAAATATCTTAAATAGGTTCCATAAATACACTAGCTATTTTACCTATACACAGTTCTAAACTGTGCCATAACATTCTTTTCATCCCACCTATCATTTAGTTTCATTTCTATGTTGTAAATAAAGTTATACCTTCTTCAACAGCAATTCTGGGCTATACCACTTCCTTCTTTGGGTGATTTATTAAGTTCATAACTCAACCTACAAAGGCCCAGATGTGTGACAGTGGGCTTTAAAATGTGGTACAGCATCAAACAGGAGAAATCTTCAAATGATTAAGGTTTATCAAAGACTCTTTGCTGCTTTTACAGATCCAGACTAACATGGCTACCCCTCTAAGGTTTATTTGTATTTTTCATGTCAAATTACTTTCACAACCCAAAAGAATGTGTGCACCAAGAAAATTTAGCTGTAAAATAAGTGATAATATATAGAACACGGTCAGAAGACACAGCTGAAGTATGGGGAGATTAAGTAAGCATCTCTCTTCGGACGCTAAAGCAATCACCTTTGTAGCATAAATGCTCTGCTTCCATGAACTCTAAGATCTTGAAGTTGCTCATTAGTACGTGAGCACTCCTTTTAATATGACAAGTTAGAGAGAGCCAGATGAACAAAATCTGATTTTGCTGTCCTAACATTGCCAAAGGGGAAGAGTTTATTTTGGGATTGGAAATCATGTACTATTTGCTTATTGGAAAAAACATGCCAAAAACGTCTATACAAAACAAGACAGACCTACTGAAAAGGGTGTTTTCTTAATGTATTTAGTTTCAACACTTGATATTACCATATGTTCTAGAGATTATAAGCAAAGAGTTTTCAGAAAAAAAATACTGCCTGTCCAAAACCACCAATAGAGCATTAGATGATTTTAAAAAAAAGATGAAGTCCATTATGAAAAACAGAGACTTCGATGTAAAAAGAAAAAAAAATTCCTCTCAGAGACTTTGGAAATGAAACATAAAAATTATGGCAATCATACAGCAGAATGAGAAGTGGAGGTAACCCTTAACATTTACAGTGCTAAGTAGTCTACTGTAATATATTTTCAGCAATTGTAGCCCTTTTTTGGCAATGATACTATAGAGACAGAGATGGACCTACAGTGTTTCATAGGATTTCTTAAAGCTTTTAATTCTTTTTACTCAAGAGACTAATTTGAGAACTGCTTTTATATCTGCTCTAGAACTTACAACTAATTTGCAAGATCTGGCAAATATTAACTTCCTTTTATTTACACAAGGCTTGTTTTTGAACCATCAACCATTTCAGGGCAATCATCATTTCCAAGTATTGCTAGGGAAACATATCAATGAAGGTAAGGAAAAATCCAAAGCAAACATTTCTCCTGTAGAACTTACAGCCAATGCATACTTCATGCTTTTCATCAAAACTTTTATATTCAGCCAGAGCTCTTCAACTTGAGGGAATTTAAGTAACCTTATGAAGATTTCTAGGCTAAGAATTTACCTAATTCACAATGCTTACTGTCTACATTCAATAACTGTACCATTGTCAGAAGGTATTTAATTGTGTTTCCATTAAAAATAATTAAAAATACATATGAAAAGCATAAAATCACATGCAGTGTAACTCCAATTTTTCTTTGTATTTAGCTGCAGGCTACTGTTGCCCTTCTAGTATAGATGAGTAAGCCTGTTATACACTGATTTCGTGCCAGTGGCTGTATCAACAAACCATGGTTCATATTATTTCAATCCTTCTTTTCTTGTTGTACTAAAAACATAAATTGATTTCTATTGGAAGTTTTGAATTTGCAAAAATGAGAACACGTATTTGCTACCTAGGGGGCATAGTCAGTGCTTCTTACTCATGCAAAACTGTGTTTGGCTTCAATAGGAGTTTTGCCTGAGTAAAGAGTGATGAATAAGACCATACATATTGTACTATTTTAAAAAAATTGCAAACTATTGTTATTGTTACCATTTTTAAATTGAAAACCATGCTGACTCATAATGAAGAACAGACACTGATTTCTGAAACTGACACGGTAAAAAAGGTTACCTACCTTTCATGACAGTTGATCTTCAAGATGTGTTGCTCATGTCCATTCTAATTAGGTGTGTGTATGTGTGCCGCGTGCATGGCAGCCAGAAAGATTTTCCCCTAGCAGTACCCATCGGGTCATCCAGGAGCCCCCTGGAGTTGCACCTCCATGGTACTGAATATAGGGCCCTGCTGACCCCCCACTACTTCAGTTCCTTCTTGCTGGCCATGCTCCGACAGAGGGGTAGGCGGGTGGGTATTGGAATGGACATGGGCAACACATCTCAAAGAACAAGAGTTACGAAAGGTAGGTAACTGTTTTTTCTTCTTCAAGTGATTGCTCATGTCAATTCCAATTAGGTGATTACCAATCCTAAATTTTGGAGGCGGGGTTGGAGCTCAAAGGTTTGCTGACTGTAACGCCACTCTGCCAAAGACTGCATTATCTCTAGCCTGCTTGAGTAATGACGTAATGCGAGGTAAAAGTGTGGATTGAGGACCACATCGCAAGTCTGCAGAATTCCTGAGTCAGAACCTAGGCCAGGAACGCCACTGACAATACCTGTGCTCTCGTGGAGTGCGCTGTAAGTGGAGGGGCAGGTATCTGTGCCAGATTGTAGCATGCCCAGACACAGGATGTGATCCATGATGAAATTCTTTGGGAGGAGACTGGAAGCCCTTTCATTCTGTCTGCTACTGCGACAAACAGCTGAACAGACTTCCAGAACGGTTTTGTCTGCTCAATATTGAAGGCTAATGCCCGGTGAACGTCCAACAAATGAAGTTTTTGCTCCCTACTGCTTGCGTGTGGCTTGGGGTAGAAAACTGGAAGAAAGATATTCTTGTTAACAGGAAATTGGGAGACAACTTTAGAAAGAAAGGTCGGATGAGGTCTAAGCGGAACCTTGTCCTTATAGAACACAGTGTAAGGAGGCTCAGATGTTAGAGCCTTGAGCTCAAACACCCTCCTGGCCGAAGTTACTGCTACCAGAAATGCCACCTTATATGAGAAGTACAGCAGAGAACATGTTGCAAGTGGTTCGAAAGGTGGCACTAATAGCTAGGAGAGTACGAGATTAAGGTCCCACGCCGGGATTGGCTGTTGTATGTGGGGGTATGGTCTCTCAAGATCATTAAGAAAACGGCCTACTATCGGGTTGGCAAAGACCGACCAGCCCTCCACGTCTGGATGGAAGGTGGAAATGGCAGCCAAGTGTACTTTTATTGAAGACATAGAAAGCCCTTGCCGCTTTAGGTGGGGGAGGTAGTCCAATATCATAGGTATGAACGAGAGTGTTGGAGACAGGAGATATTGCGAAGACCAAATTGTGAATCTTTTCCATTTGGACAGGTAGGTAGCCCTAGTGGAGGATTTCCTACTGCCAAGGAGGACTTCCCTGACCGGACTCGAACAGGCGAGCTCCATTGGGTTCAGCCATGGAACTTCCACGCTGTGAGGTGAAGAGATTCAAGGTTCAGGTGTTGGAGGTGGCCGTGATCCTGTGTTATCAGGTCCGGTAGCAGCGGTAAGGTGATTGGGTTTTCCACGGACATTTCCAGGAGAGATGTGTACCAGTGCTGACAGGGCCAGGCTGGAGCTATCAATATCACCGAGGCTTTGTCTCTTCAAATCTTGAGCAGTACCTCGTGAACGAGAAGTATGGGTGGATACGTGTACAGAAGGTGTCCCTTCCAGGGAAGAAGGAATGTGTCTGTGATAGAGCCCGGTATTCAGGAAAGAGCAGAACTGTAGACACTTCCTGTTGTGTCACCTGGCAAACAAATCTAACTGGGGAAACCACCACTGTTGCTAAATGGTGTTCGTGACATCCGGGCAGATGGATCACTCGTGGCTGTGAAAGGACCTTCTGCGATAGTCTGCCAAATCATTCTGGACTCCGTGAAGGTACGACGCCTCCAGTGTATTGAGTGAACTATGCAAAAGTCCCACAGTTTGAGGGTTTCCTGGCACAAGGAAGAGGAGTGTGCACCCCCTGTCTGTTTATATAAAACATCACTGTTGTATTGTCTGTCACAACCGATGCACATTTCTCTTCCAAATGGGCTTGGAATGCCTGGCACGCTAGATGGACTGCTCTCAGCTCTCTGATGTTGATGTGAAGTGAGAGCTCCGCTTGGGACCAGAGGCCCTGAGTCCTGAGGTCTCCCAGGTGCGCATCCCAACCCATCGTTGACACCATCCGTCACCAGTGAAAGGGAAGGCTACGATCTGGCAAAGGGACACCCACACACACCACTTGTGGGTCAAGCCACCACAGGAGGGATTCGAGAACTGGTCGAGGTAGAGTAACAAGTTTGTCTAGACCGTCCCAAATAGGCTGATACACCGAAGCCAGCTGCGCCTGAAGAGGTTAAAATCAGTCTGGCATGCTGAACTACATAGGTACAAGCTGCCATGTGTCCTAGAAGCTTTAGGCAATTCCTTGCTGTGGTGGTAGGGAACTGCCTGAGACAGCATATGATATTGCACGGGGACTGGAAATGCGACTGTCAGAGGTACGCCCTTGCCTGCGTAGAGTCCAATACCGCCCCTACAAACTCTATCTGTTGAACGTGGGATAGGGTTGACTTCTGTACATTCAGTAGAAGGCCCAGGTAGTCAAAAGTAGCCCTCATGAAGCTCACTTGCGCCTCCACTTGTGCCCTGGAGCAGCCCTTGATTAGCCAGTCGTCGAGGCATGGAAACACCTGAACCTGACGCTTGTGCAAGAACACAGCTACAACTTGCATGCATTTGGTAAACACTCAAGGAGCCGCTGACTGGTCGAACGGAAGAACTGTGAACTGCTGATGATTGTGGTTCACCACAAACCTGAGATACCTTCTGTGGGACAGTGTTATTGAAATATGAAAGTAAGCGTCCTTCAAGTTGAGGGTGGCATACCAGTCCCCTGGATCCAAGGAAGGGATAATGGCGGCCAAAGAGACCGTGCGGAACTTCAGTTTTTTTATGAACTTGTTGAGGTCTCACAGGTCTAGGATGGCCACCTTTGGCTTTCGGTATAAGGAAATACCAGGAATAGAACCCCTTTCTTTCAGCTCTGAGGAACCTCTTCCACTGCCCTCATCATTAGGAGCGTGTGCACCTCCTGAGTGATGAGTTGCTCATGAGAAGGGTCCCTGAAGAGGGATGGGGAAGCGGAGATAGAAGGGGGGGAGGGAGGAGAACTGGAGGGAGTATCTCCTTTCTATAGTGTGGAGTATCCAGTGATCTGATGTAATTTGGGCCCACACAGGTTAGAAATGGGACAGTTGGCACAAGAAGGTAAGGAGATGGATCCAAAGTCCGGACTGGTGCGTCGACCCTGGGCACACCTTCAAAAGTTCTGCTTCTGGACTGAGGACTGTTTCGCATGCCTAGAGCCCTGGGTTGACGAGGGGGGAGGCCTCTTTCTATTGTTCGTGTTATGCCCCTCATAAAATCCTGCCTGTTTTGTGGGTGGTAGAATCAAGGCGGGGCTTAAAGTGTCTCCATTGCATAGCCGGAATATAGGGACTTGAGGGTGGTCCTAAAATCTCTGAGGCTATAAAGCCGCGAGTCAATTTTCTCTGAAAAGACAGCTGAGCCCTCAAAGGGGAGGTCCTGTACGGTCTGCTGGACCTCATATGGGAGCCCTGATACTTGGAGGCAGGAACTCCTCCTCATGGCTACTCCAGAGGCCATGGTGCGAGTGGCCAAATCAGCCACATCAAGGACTGCCTGGAGCGAAGCCCTGGCAATCAGCTTTCCCTCCTCTACCAAGGAGGAGAACTCTGCCCTGGAGTCCTCTGGCAGAAGCTCCATGAACTTGGCCATAGCTCCACATGAGTTGTAGTTGTACCTGCTGAGGAAAGCCTGGTGGTTGGAAATTCTGAGCTGGAGCCCCCCGTGGGAATAAATTTTCCTCTCAGAGAGGTCCAGCTTCTGAGCCTCCCAATTTTTAGGGGATGGGCCCTGGTATCCTTGGCATGCCCACACGTTTGCCACTGCTACCACTAGAGAGACTGGTGGGGAATAAGTATAAAAATGCTCAAACCCCTTAGAGGGAACAAAGTACTTTTTTCAGTCCTATTCGATTTTGGTGGTATGGAGGTGGGGGGGTCTACTATAGTGTCTTAATGTTGCCCTGGTTATTTTTTATAAGTGGTAGGGCAATACAGGAGAGGCCAGAGGGGGCAAGGATGTCTACCATCAGATCTAATGCTTCAGCGATATCCTCAACCTGGATCCCCAGGTTCTGTGCCACTCTTCTCAGTAGCTGCTGGAGCACCTGCTGTCCTCCAGGGCAGGGGCTGTCAAAGTTCCCGCCACTGCCTTATCAGGCGAGGACAAGGATGAGGCCCTAGCTGGCAGTGGGTCCTGCTCTCTGCCCTCAGCACTGAGGGGATCATGCAGTGCCTGGTCTTCCGGCACAGTCGGTACCGGTGCGGCGTGGTGCAGTTGGTCCTGCCCTGGGTCAGGTGCTAGAGGCACATATGATGGCAAGGGCACCAATGCCGACCTCTGCGAATGAGACCCTTGGCTCTGGCCTTGACCCTGGTGGAACGTCCAGGGGGTCTAGAAAGGCCACTGGGCTGGAGCCTGCCATTGTCCAGGCCACAGCACCAGATGGAACTGTTGACTGTGTCAATTGGACCTGGACTGCCTGCTTCGCCTCGAACTACAGGATTCTGACTCAGATTCTGACTTGGAGGACTCGCTGAAGGATGACCATGGAGGGGCGTGGCCACCAGTGCCGGGGAGTGGTGCCGGGAACTTGGGGACCAGTACGGCTCCCCTGTCCGTCTGCTGGTGGAAGGTACTGGTGATCAGTGCCAAGGGTGATCGGCGAGGTACCATTGCCGGCTTGCCTCTTGACCAGGGGTGGGTAAACTTTTTGGCCCGAGGGCCACATCTGGAAATAGAAATTGTATGGTGGGCCATGAATGCTAACAAAATTGGGGTGCGGACTCTGGTTGGGGGTGCGGGCTTGGGGTGGGGCCAGAAATGAGGAGTTCAGGGTGCAGGAGGAGGCTCCAGACTGGGGTGGGGGAGTGGAGTGCGGGGGTTGGCGGTGCAGGCTCTGGGGTGGGGCTGGGAATGAGGAGTTTGGGATGTAGGAGGGTGCTCTGGGCTGGGACCGAGGGGTTTGGAGGGTGGGGCAGTGGGTTGGGGAGTGGGGAGAGGCTCAGGGGTGCAGGCTCCCAGTGGCACTTACCTCAAGCAGCTCCCGGAAGCAGCGGCATGTCCATTCTCCGGCTCCTACATGGAGGAGCAGCCAGGTGGCTATGCATGCTGCCCCACCGGCAGGCACCCATTGGAGCGCTGGAGGGGGCCATTGGCCGGTATAGGAGCTGGAGTGGGGCCATGCTCCCCTAAGCTGCACTGGGGGTACTGTCCTTACACAGGGCAAGACAAAAGTCTAAATCTAACCCATTATTTATTTACATCTTATCGAGTCTACAAGCATAAGCACAAATTTTACTCTCTTAAATACATGATTCTGCACAGATATTAGTAACAGGTTTTTTTCCTACTTGAAAAAACTGTTGTAGGCTTTATCCCTACCAAAAATATTACAAATATTCACACATGTTTAGGGTGTGTTTTACTAAAAGCAAACCACCACCGTGTATCTGCATATGAATGCACTGCTGTATCTGGATGTCTTATTATTAATTTATTAATGCTTTGCAAGCTAGTATCTCCAAGAACATTTTTTTTCTTTTGCAGAGGTAAAGAAGGGGTTCTTGAAATGTATCTTCAAGTAGACAAAATTAGCTGCTCACTGAAAAGGAGACAGAATTAAGTTTATCAGAAAAGACATCTTAAATAATTTGAATCTTA
>NW_020664499.1:7126913-7209991 GCF_002925995.2 Terrapene triunguis
ATTGCCTCTCTCCTATCACTCTTCCTCCCATGTTTCTTCTCTCACTGGGTCAAAATTACAGTATTGCTACTTAAATTGGAGAAAAAAAAAACAGAGTTGAGAAATGAAAGATGCAAAGCATGCATCTTTAAAGAACATGCGTAATAGGTCATGCTGCTGAAGCAGTCTGAATCAAGTATTCCTCTGACCCTCCCTGTAGTCATACCAGTGTCACCGACACTATTCTGCTGGAGTACTGGTAGTTAGCAAATGTTTTCACAGCCAAAATCCAGTCATGAGCTAGCCTGCAATGGTGGTACAACATGATTCACCACTCTCTGCATTCATCAGTTATATCAATTCTACAACCCATTCTCTATTTCACAAGGTCTACTTCGTTGTCACACCACTATATATCCCAGACTATAGCATGGGACTGTGCTATACCAACAGAGAAGTCTGTCAACAGAGAGCTATGAACAGATGCAGCTAACAGGAAAGTTTAGAGGGCATAGCTGTGAATTCTGTGCTTGGAGGTAGCAGGACTTAGTGAGTGATGGGTTTGGTCCATCTGTGGGTTTTTGACTGTTTGCTTGCTCTCTGTGTATGGGCTGCATAGCTGAGCTATGGGCCCGAGTAAACACTGAAACAGGTTTGTTTGTGGGTACCTTGATAAAGGTCACTGTAGCTCTGCCCCTTGGAGCTTTGATCAGCCACACAGTTTGAAGTCTCTGAATGGTTAATCGCCCCCCTTGTGGTGAGAGGCATAGCTAAGCTATGCTAAGCAGGAAGATTTGGTATAAAAGGTCACTTGCTAGGCAAATTTAAGGGCTGTGAACAGAAGCAGCTAACAGGAGAGCTTAGGGAGGTGTTTGGAGAGGGAATGAGAAAGGCTTCCCTTCTAGGTTCAGCTCTATGTGCAATTTCAAGATAGACAGTGATGGAACATTGGTGGTGATCTACAACAGATGTGCCATGTTTCCTTTCTGGCCTGAAGGTGGAAGCAACTTCCTGTGCATGAAATGCAAGGTCGTGGCTATGCTGGAAGAAAAATTCTTGGATTGGAGAGGCATGTAGAGATGCTATGGAGAACCAGAAAAGGTGAGGAGTTCCTAGATGGCCAGATTTGGGAAACATCAGTACCCTGGATTCAAGGAAGAAAGGAGCTGGCCACCAAGAAATCAGACTGAAAGAAAGTCAGAGAGGATGTTTGGCACTTCGTAATCACTAGTGACAAGGGTCACAACAGCATTCTGCACAGCTGGAGAGAGACATAGATGGGCAGGCTGCAGCCATCAGAGAGAATAGGATAAGGAGGAATTCCACCCAGCTAGAAGTTTCCAATTGATACCAGGTCCTTAAAAATGGAAGCTGTGGAAGATCTCTCTCAAGATCCAGCTAGTGTATGGGAGCAAAGAGATATATGGAACACACCTCTGGATGGCAGCTTGGCCCAACCTGTAAGAAAATCAAGCTTGCCCACAAAAAATCTCCAACCATCCAAGAAAGACAGATGATTCAATACTCAGAAGAATCAAAAGAACATTCTGAAAGGGACAGGTGGGCAAGAGGATGACCTAAATCATGAGAGGTCACTTTAAGATGGGATAGGCTTCTGAAGTTTATAGGCAAAGATCCACTGGTGCTGGTCCATATCGGCAACAACAACGCTTCACTGGGTATCTCACATATAGATAGTTTCAAGGAGCTCAGCCGTGTGCTGAAGAAGAATGTCCAAGAGATCTTCTCAGAAATCCTTCCTGTCCCAAGAACAAAGAAAGAACATTCTGGAAGTAAACTGCTGGGTAGGTAAGCAATGTAGGGTGAAGGGTTTTAGTTTTGCAGAACATTGGCCCATCTTCTATTGGGGTGGGGACTGTAAAGTTTGGATGGTCTCCACTTCAAGAGAAAGGGAGCTAATCTCCTCAGTGACAGGCTGGTTAGAGTAGTCAGGAAGTTATTAAACTAATGATTAAAGGGAGTAGATAAAAAGAGGGAAGATATGAGCACTGATTTACCACAAAATTGAAATGTTGAGAACGAAATTAATCAAGGAACCAAAGGACATGAAGAGAAATTGTTGTGTGTTTTTTTTTAAATTGAGTACACAGCAATGCCAAGGGGTAACAAATAAAATAATTTGGAATTGCTCATTATGAGCATAAATTAAATGTAGTTGGTAGTGCTGAAACCTAGTAGGATGATTCCCATCACTGGAATGTTAAAATCAATGGTTATAATCTATTTGAAAAGGATCGAGTGGGCAAAAGGGGAGGGCAAGTGGCAGTCTACATAAAAAATGGCATTCCCTGTTTCCGAGTCACTGAAAATTAATATGGAAGTTGTATTGAATGCTTATGGATCATTGTCTTAAACTGATAAAGCACAAGATGGCATATTCACTGGTGTCTGCTATGGACTACAAAAATCACAGTAGGAAAGAGGGACACTGGTTCTTTAAGCACGCATCTATAATATGTAGGGGGGAAAAGCTTTGCGATCATGCGGGACTTCAGTTTCAGTTTGAGTGACATATGCTGAAAGTCTGATGCTGTGCTGCAAGTACTGAATTTCTAAATATTATAGCTGACAATTTCTTAACTCAAAAAGTGTTGCATTCAAAACAGAGGAATTCTATATTAGACATCTTTATCTTTACTGATAAAGAAAATTTGATCACACGACTAAAAATTAAGAGTAGCTTAGGTACAAGTAATCATGACCTGATAACATTTATAATGTGCAAACAGAACAAAGTCCAAGCCAGTTTCACAAAACTGAAAACAATGATGAGCCAAATTGGCTTGGAGGAAGAATTTAATCAGAAAAATGTGAATGATCATTGGAAACGTTTAAGAATGCTTTACTAGATGCCACAATCGAGGAAGAAGGCCGTACTGGTTCAAATAACCATCTGATTTAGAAAGGATGTGAAGGCAGCTGTAAAAAATAAAATAAATGTATATATAACAAATGGAAAAAAGGGGAAGCTGATATTAATGAATATAAATCAGAAGGTAGGAATGGTAGAAAACTGATAAGAGAAGCAAACCTATGGCGAGTGGAGTTAAGGAAAATAAGAAGTTTTTAAAGTATGTTAGGAACAAAAAAAAAATTGTTAAATAGCATCGGTCCATCACTAGATGGAAAAGGTAGAATTATCAATAATAATGCATAAAAGGCAGAAGTGTTCAATAAATATTTCTGTTCTGTATTTGGGGAAAACACAAATAATGTATTCATGCCATATGATGATGATGAAATACTTTACACTCCAATAGTAACTAAGGATGATGTCCAACTCAAGCTATTAAAGTCAAACACTAATAAATCAACAGGTCCAGATAATTTGCAACCAAGAGTTTTAAAAGAGCTGGCAGTGGCTGAGGATGTTACCGCTAATGTTGATGTTTCAGTACATCTTAGAACACTAGAGAAGTTCCAGGAAACTGGAAAAAAGCTAAGGCTGTGCAATATTTAAAACAATTACCGAGATAATTATAGGCCTGTCAATCTGACATTGATCCTAGGAAAGGAAATGGAGTGGCTGATATGGGACTTGATTAATAAAGAATTAAAGGAGGATAATATAATTCATGCCAATCAACATGTGTTATGGAAAATAGATCCTGTCAAACTAACTTGATATAATTTTTTATGAGATTACAAATTTGGTTGATAAAGGGAATAGTGTTGATGTAATATACTTAGACTTCTGTAAGCTGTGATGCTCTGAGTACATTTCTCAGACCTGAAGAAGAGCTCTATATAAGCTCAAAAGCTTGTCTTTCTCACCAACACAAGCTCATCCAATAAAAGATATTACCTCAACCACCTTGTCTCTCCAATATCCTGGGAGCAATATGGCTACAACTCTGCATTAGACTTCTGCAAGGCAGTTGACTTGGTACTGCACAACATTCTGATTAAAAACTAAAATGATATAAAATTAACAAGGTACACATTAAATGGATTAAAAATTGCCAACGGATAGGTCTCAAAATGTAATTGTAAATAGGGAATCATCGTGGAGTGGGTGGGTTTCTAATGAGGTCGTGCATGGATTGGTTCTCGGTCCTATACTGTTTAACATTTTTATCAATGAAAACAATGTTTTCAATGAAGAAAACAAAAATTATCACTGACAAAGTTTGCAGAAAAATTGGGGGAGTGGTAAATAATGAAGAGGACAGGTCACTGATACAGAGTGATTTTTATCACTTGGTAAGATGGGCTCAAGCAAACAATATGCATTTTAATACAGCTAAATGTATATGTCTACATGTAGGAACAAAGAATGCAGGCCATACTTACAGGATGGGGGATTCTAGTCTGGGAAGCAATGACTCTGAAAAACATTTGGGGATCATGATGTATAATCAGCTGAACATGAGCTCCCAGCTAATGAGATCCTTAGATTCATAAACGGGGGGAATCTCAAATAGGAGTAGAGAGGTTATTTTATCTCTATATTTGGCATTGGTGAAACAGCTACTGGAATATTGTGTTGCGTTCTGATGTCCACAGCTCAAGATACATTGGAGAGGGTCCAGAGAGAAGTGCCACGAAAATTATTAAAGAATTGGAAAACATGCCTTAGAGTGATAGATTCAAGGAGCTTAATCTATTTAGCTTAACTATGAGAAATTAAGGGGTGACCTGATCACAGTCTGTAAGTACATACAAGGGGAACAAATATTTGATAATGGGCTCTTCAATCTAGCAGAGAAAGGTCTGGCTAGAAATTGAAGCTAGACAAATTCAGACTGGAAATAAGGTGTAAATTTGAGAGAGAGTAATTAATCACTGACACAATATATCAAAGGTTGTAGTGGATTCTCCATCACTGGCAATTTTAAAATTAGGACTGGATGCTTTTCTAAAAAAATGTGCTCTAGTAATTATGTTGGGGAAGTTCTGTTGCCTATGTTATGCAGGAGGTCATACTAGATTATCATAATAGTGACTTCTGGCTTTGGAATCTACAACTCAATAAGTCTGTTTAAAGATTGTACGTTTTCTCATAAATGAGATTGTAGTAATCTAATATTGTACAGAAATCTGTTCTGTTCAGTAGACGTCTTTCCCAAAAGATTCCCATTTCACTCCCAGAAGACAGTAGTAAGTCTATAAACCTATGTTCTATAATATAAGAAATTTGGTTAGGGAATATGGCTGAGATTAAAGCGATTCCTTGCAGATGATATGATCACATGAACTGAAAAAAAGCAAATAATGCACCCTTACAGGGCACTTAGAAACATCCTTTTCTAATATCCACCTAAGAGCTGATATTGCTGAACGTTTCTGTGTCGCCCCGTTCACTGGTGTACAAACACCTCATGAAGATGAATGTATGAATTGACAACTCTACAATTGACAACTATATTATAACAGTTTTGGTTGAAGAAAAAAAATGTCAACAGCTTTCCACTCTACTAATATTAGCTATTAATTAGTATAGCAGGCGGTGAAACAGAGCAGCATATAAATTAACTTCATATTCCAATCTTTTCAAGGCTTTCTAATAAATGTTTCAGTATTTTCAAAATTACTAAAAGTTTAAGCTCTGAACACTTTGACCAACATAATACCTTTTTTCCTTCCAAAAATTACCCTATGAAAAGGTTCAGACAATTGTCTTTATTGTTTTAATGCCACCTCAAATTATTTCACATCCTAGGCCACTCTGAACATTCTAACAACATTTCTATTGGCATTACCCTTACATGAACTACATTCTAGCCTCCTGCTGTTACTGAGAAATGCATTAAAGCAAGTCACATGATTTCACTCTTGTCAACAAATGATGGCTCAATTAGGCAGATAAGAATCTACAGCCCTCAGCAGAGTATCTCTTCAGCCCATTCTGAGCAGTTGAAAGAAGTACTTAGGGACTGCACTAGTTCTGAGGAATGAATGCTTGCTATCCTTTATCAACTCCCATTGAAAACTACTTCTTTTTTTCTCAAAAGAAAATTGGACCTATAGTATGGCTGAATATTTCCAATCCAGTGCAGTTTATAAATCTATTTCTACAATGGGTCACTGATCTAAAATTGAATTAATGTTTAAAATCAATGAAATGATGAGGTATTCCAGTTACTGAACACTGCTTTACTAGTTCTCTACAGTAAGATTCAGAATCCTCAGCTTGAAGTAATATATATAAAACCAAAGAAAACTACATTAAGGTTTAGACCCCAACCCAGAAAATGCACTAAATTAATACCTAAGGATGAAACTAATTCTTACCTTACCCTACTGGGATTACATACTACAGGAACTACTAGCACAAAGAGCGCCAAAATTAATGGTATTAAGCATAGCCATGAATGCTGCTTGCTTTTTGTGTGCCCCCAATGGAAGACACTGCTCAAACTCCCACTACACTGGCCCAGTTTAACACACCATCTTCCAAGCCCACACAGTCAGTGTGTCTTTATTTTGCTAAGTTGCCCATCAGTGCTAATACTGATTTACAGAGAAATCTCTTCAGAGTACAGCACTCACTCACCCAAGGCTACACCCATTTTTTCACCATCATCACACTTTGCATAGGTTCAGAGAGCAAAAGAGTGGGTATCCAACCTATCCCATTTTCCACTTGGCTGCCTTTTTTCTTCTATATGCCTCACTCTTTATGCCCTTCACCAGAGGCGAATTAGGGATTTGTGGGGTCCTCAGCCAGAGCAAGTGGGGACCCTTCCCACCTCTTCTGCCTGCAGTGCCTCTCAACCCTCCCACCCCATTGCTCCTGTCAGGAAAATGGGGTCGGGGTGCAAGGGCTTCCCCCATCCGCCTGGTGCTCCTGCAGGGGAGTGGGGCAGGGGTGCGGGAGCTTGCCCCGCTCCTTGGCAGGAGTGCTGGGCAGGCAGAGCAGGGCAAGCCCCCAAGGACCCCGCTCTCCAGCAGGAGCGCTGGGCAGGTGGGTGGAGTGGGTCAGGGCACAGGGGTGCCCATTTTTCCAGGGGTCCCCATCAGCCGAGGCCCCTGCGCACAGGCCCTGTTGGCTGCCTGGCTAATCCGCCATTGCCTTGCAATCCTTGATAACTCATACCTCTTGCCTCTGCCCTCCACAAACACTCACTTCCATGATGTTCCACCTGACCACGCTGTACACTACATTCTCTTAGAAAGACATACCTAGAATAAGGAGCCACATTACATGCTGGATAGCATCAGCTACTGCTACCCCCCTTTCCATATCTCAAATGGGGAGGTATTACTACACTGCATCAGGCGATTCCTCTGCTTGACCACGGAACTAATTGCAAAGAATAGCAACATTTGCATTCACAACATATCACACATATTATCCATGTTATAAAACACAGTAACACTTACAATGTATACAGCCATTTTCATCTACAGATCTCTAAGTGTGTAGGCTCTCTCATCATTTCACAGATACAGAAACAGAGGCATAGATGTACAACAATACCTAGGGACAAGAGGATGAACGACGGCTAGAGTGTCAGGATGAAGTCCAAGGCCTGGTCTACGCATAAAAAAATCTGCAGGCATATCAATACTAACAAGAGTTCTTTAGTTGGTATAAGCTGCATCTCCATTAAGAGGGTTTGCGTATATGGATATACTGGCAGCATTTAATGATAAACATAAAGAATGCAGTTTTTAGAATTACAGAGACTTCCATGGCTTTGTGTGTAATTGAGATTAACTCTTGTAGAAGAAACACAGAATCAAGAACTTGGATCAATTGTAATTAATTAAATATTGAGTATTTATTTTATTTTTAAAAAATTCTTTTAATTAAAAAATTATCCCAAACTGAGGGGATAATGTCAATGTCAAAGTTGAAACTTTACAGTAGTTTTAAAATCTTTCTGGAATGAATGAATTTTTTTTAATCCCGTGTATTAGGAAAATACTGACATCCTCAAATATTGTATGATACAGCAGCAATAGCAATGCCACTCACAGCAGTAAACTTCTTCTAAATTTGCCTGTGCTTTGTTTTTGAGATCTCTTGTCATAAGAAATGTGACATGGTAAGAGACTAAAATCTTACATCCTCATAAGGATAGCATCTAATAAGACTGACAAGCAAGAGGATAGCAATAAAAATCTCCTTCAGATTGACTGCCTCCACCCCCTTGAATATGGAGGCTTCTCTTTTTAATTTACATTTAAATAGTGTGTTAAGTCTGCCCAGACTTTACATACAATTTGAGACTCAACGTCCCTAAAGGCAGAGTCACCTGGGAGAGCAGGATAAGTACACTTGCAGGCCTCTGCTGCAAAATCTGCTTGCAGACAGTCAGATCAATGTGGATTTATATGCTCTAAAGTTTCCTCCCCCTGGTGGTAGTGTTCGGGCTGATGAATATCTATTTTCACTCACTCCCTGTCTTGCACAAAGGCTGATTCAGGTTTTGCAGTTGAAGCGGCTCATTACCAGTAGACTGGTTTAGTATTCTAGCAGATTTACAAATTCTGCTAATGAAATAAAAGCATGCCATTTTCCCTCCTCCCATTTTTTTTTCCTAAAAAGCAATATATTTTTAAAAGGGAAATGCAATTACAACCATTATGTCAACGAAAATTACATGCTGGGTTTATCTCTGTAAGTATCTGTCAACTGCAAAACGTACACAATGTCTTCAGAGTAATAATGATGTTTTATCATTTTAATTACAAACACTTTGAAAAAAATCCCTAAAGTGTACCAATTGGGGTGGTCTAAATTAACAGTAGCTTGATAGCCCAAGGGTAGCAAAAATAGATTGAGCTACCAAATTTCATAGTAGTTATAGCAGCTGTCTTCTTGCCTCAGGGAACCTGGGTATTTAACAAAGCAGACAGCCTGGCAATGGCATCTGATTAGCAATGTGCGTATTGTTGGCTAGAATACTTGCAGCTCTACTGTTTCAGATTAGGAATTTGGGGAGTTGTGACATCATATAGCTCTTATAGTTCAGCTTCTGTATGTTCACTTACAGGTACTCTAAGTGTATCATGATAATTTCTCAGTTACAACTAGTTGTATAGATGGGAACAGCTCTTTCTGTAGAATTGAAAATGATCAATGAAACAAGACAGGATTTAAATGTCAGATTCATTTTCCTATGAGAGAATAAAATGTTATTTCTAAAAACAAAAAGATCTGTTTACATTAAGTGCAAATTTGGGAGGAAGACTATCTCCAGGAAGAATGGCCCAAATGAAGCCATCAAACTGTTAATTTTTTTAAACAATCTAATTAAATAAATCTGAATAATAGTAAAAACTCTGTTAGTTAACACACCTTATCTAAAAGTCCTCATCTTGGGGAACAACCTTCATGCAAACAGCAATATTACTTTGAGGTCACTGTCTGAACTTCATACTTCCAAAGAGAACCCCCATATGGCTCTTTCACCCCCTCACCTCAAGCTTTAAGTACATATCACAAATTATTGGTGCTTGTTGGCAGAGTTCAATCATTGAACTCACTGCAAATAGTCTACTTCAACTAGAAGTACATTCTTTTACTCTATCAAATCCATCTGAGGTAATAAGACTTGATGTTTTATTCAACAGAGCTGAGGAAAATTGTTGCACAATAGGTTAATTCAAAATGGCAGCATAGAAAATGCATCTGTCAGTGGGGATCAAATTACAGGGCAAGCTCCTCTCTTGCTTAGAAAAACAAGTCTGCAGTTCTACAGATTATGTTCATGTGTGTGTTTAAAGGGGTGGGAAAGGAGCTAAATATCTGAGCTAACCTCCAATTAAAGTCAATCATAAAAACAGCCAATTTAATGAGTGCGGATTTCTTTGGGTAATTATAACACCAACCACTTTTTTCTCTTTTAAATCTGTAATTCTGCCTTCTTGTTATTGCTTGCTTTGTCATTAATCGCCTCAGGAACTTGATTTCCTAGCAACAGACTCTGCCACCAAACATTTGGCTCCTGTTCAACATTTTCTTTGTGAAAAATGGCACTGCTGTTGCTGTCTGGCTGTTGCAGCTAGACTGGCTGTGTAAGTGCTCTAATAATGCATTCTTAAAAATCACATGATAAGAGGAGCAATGACCGAGCTTCTAATTACTGTGCTGACTGTGCTGAAGAAGTTTATCTGCAATTTAAAGGCTACTGGGATGCAGGGAGGGTGGGGGAAGAGTGTGCATATTCCACATATAAACAAATATCATTGGTAACTTAAAGGTGAATATTTACAAATAAACATTTTTATTCTCTTTGTTACGTGGGCTCCTGTTAATTTGCTATTTGGGAAAAGGGTGGGTAACATTTCTGAAATACTGCTTGATGGATTTTTTTTTTCTCCACAAGATAAGAAGCAATAATCTTCACATACTGAACCACTGTGGATCGCAATTTGCAAAAATCCCCAAAAAGCAAACAGAACCCAACCCAGCTTTTTTCCAGTTAAATTACTTGAGAAGACAGTGACAAAGACATCTCTGTATAAAATCACATTCTGAGATGGCAGGGTGAGACTTCATTGTGTATCTTCACAATATGCAGTATGTATCATGGCATTACTCAATACGTTGTGCTGAAAATGTACAAGCCCTTTGGTTCACATTTTGATCAAGTTTTCCTTTCTTTAAAGGGAGGGGAAAATTGTTTTTATTTCTCAATTGCTTATGAGACAGGAAATATTTGGGTACTGTGCTGCACGCCTGTGAATGATGTATGGATTTTCCTTTCTATACAGCTATAGGACCTGCTCATGGTAGATGGCACCCTGTTTCTTCCATAATTCCCAAAGTACAATCCTACAAAATGGTGGTTTTGGAAGTGACAAGATACAATGGGCCAGTGATGTAACATTATAATCATCAACTGCTAGCTGTGGCCTCCTCTTTGAGATCAGACTAGAAGATAAGAATGGCTCCTTTCCAGACTTCAAATCTATGAATTATTCCCAGAAATGCCATTTGGCAGCTGCAGTTGTTTAGGAAATGTTGTTGGAACATTATGGTTAAGAATATCAGTGGAGGCATGAGTATTGTGCAGCTATCCACAGCTACAAATACTTAGTGGATATTTTGATTTCTGCCAGTCTCTGTGAGTGCCACTAGTTTACCATGCATAGGGAAGCACCAGCACATCTCAAAATACCGATCACAATCCATCTTAAATGTATCATAATCATCATATCACTAAATTATAATAAAAATGGCTTAATTTAACATACCTTTGAAAGGAGGAGACAGCACAAAAGAAATTTCATTTATACTTATATTGTTATAACAATCAGAATTTTTTCTCTAAAGCAGAATAGCCAAAAACCATGTAAAAAGAACAAAATGTTGAGAAGTAGTATTTAAGCTGTGCTACACATTGCTGACATCAAGCTAAAGTTTTGACAAACTCATGTTGAAACCAGATAATTCCACCATCAAGCCCATATACTACCACAGTATTTCTCTGCTTAGATAAGTAGCCATTGTAGGAAAATAAATATAAAAATGACATTTTATATGTAAATAAATATACCATGGACTTTGGAGATTTAAGAACTATTCCTCCAACAGGCAGGCATATTACACTATATTGATTATCGCCGACTGCAAATACATGACATTCTGTCCTTCATACAGAATCTATAAAACAAAATACGTAATCTTGACAAGTGGTCGCCATTAAAATTATACACTTGCTATTAGTTTATAAATATATAGAGGTACTGAAGTATTAAACTGTAATTTATTTAATTTAATGTAATGGGTATATTTTAACAGTATTACATATCATACACTCAAAAGCTACCTTTTTATTCAGTGTAGCATAAAATATATTTTGCTTAGTTCTTTTTTAAGTGCATGCATATAATCTAAACAGATTTAGAAGATTTTATCCTAAATACAATGTCACTGAAGGCCATCATCATAGGCTGCCAACAGTAGTGAATGGGAACCTGTTTCTCCAGCTTGTTTGCAGAGGAAAGAGTTAATACCTTTTGAACTGTTCTAAGAACCCCAATCCATTTCAGTTAAATAATCTGTGTCATCCAGATTCTACGTATCAAAATACTGAAATAGTGTGTGTAAGCAACAGAGTTTATTGAAAATTTTATTTCAAACATTTTTATTTTTAATAAATAGAAAATGCCCTTTTTACTAAACCAATTGTGTTTGCCAAATTTCATTTTGGCTGAAGTGTTTGTTTATTTTTTATGAAAATTTTCAAAATGAAAAATTCTGAATGTTTTCAACAAATTTTGTTTTCATTGGAGAGGGAAAAGGTAAAGTAACTTTGTGCACCCCACCCTACTCCTGTCACCCACACCCCTTCACAATCAAACAAGGAGGGAAAAGTAAAAATATTTAAAGTTAGGGAGAAAAAAAATCCCTCATTTTTTTTTTACTTCAGCCTTTTACAAATGGGGGGAAAGGAAGATAAGATGTGCAAGTGTTTTCCCACATATAAAACAAAATTTTTGTTGAAAAAACAAGAAATTCACAGACAATTTCTAACATTTTTTTTTTCAAAAATACTTACTTTTTCCGAACAGCTGCAGTAATCAGTGTACAATGTTAGCACATTTCCAAGGAGTATGGGGTGCCATATGGTGGCATATCATCCTTCAAACAAGACAGTTGGGATCACTGAATATCTTTTAGATTCATAAGAGTACGCCTTCAGTGTTGTAAAATTTGAATGATTTACCATCACATGAAAATATATAGGAAAGTTTAGACTCTCATGGATAATGGTGAACTAGCATCTTATGAACAAACAGGTAGAGTGAAATATGACACTGAGGTCTAGGCACCATCACCTCACATGAAAGCAGGATGTTACCTTGCAATTCTGAAGTGAACAAACCAAAAATTCAGCTGAGCACAATTACAAGAATAGAAAAGTCTCACTGCTCTATGTCTCCTTTCTTACAAATTCATAGGTACTGAGAAACATGAAAGTTTCAAGCGCTGCCAGTGCAAAGAACTGAGCATCAGAGGCATTAAACAGGCACCCATGCTAAAGGAGAAGCAAATATTGGTCCTGCAGTTATTTCATGCATACAGTCCTGCAAGAAGCTGAGCCACATGATGACCTATCCTTTAATTGCCAATTGGCTACTCAAAAAGTTCTCGAAGACACTAAAATAGCAAAGATTTTAAAGAGACATCACTGAAATATATTAATATGTTAACTACTTATGTTAAACAATCTGTTCCATCTTGTATGCAGCTGTGACACTCTGAGTAAACTTCTTAGAACTGAAGAGCTCTAAGCTTGAAAGCTTGTCTCTCTCATCAACAAAAGTTGGTCCAATAAAAGATACCCAGCTTGTCTCTCTCTCTCCTAAGCACTCACAAATTAAAAGGTTTTTTTTGTTTACAAGCCTTAACTTTAAAAAGTAATTCAAAGACATTCCCTCACCGACAATCTATTATTTTCCCTCTTCTGGAAAGAGGCATTTGAATATTCTACTAATTGAGTGATCTGATTGGTTTAACATTCTTAAAAGCTGTGCAATTGTTCAACACTAAAAGCCACCACATTAACATGTGAGTTACTAAATAGAACAGTAATGGTAATCAATCATGTAATTTCAACGTGCTCAGTAAGGGGCACCTGTTTATGAGCAGATGAACAACTAAAGGCAAAGCAAAGAAGAAATTTCTAAGATTACAAAGATATAAGGTATAAATGCATTAACAGCAACAAGTTATGGTACTTCTCCTCCTCAATGCCTCCAACAGGAAACATTAAATTAACATGGGTACAGTACTGAAGAGCAAATTGAGAAAGACTAACTGGGAGAAATAAGGATAGTTACCGTATATACTCGTTCATAAGCCGAATTTTTACTTACACCAGTTGCTGTCCCAGCCCGTAAGGATAAGCAGCTGGTGCGCCGGGACACTTTGTTTACTTAGGTTTACCTCCGTGCCTGTGGATGCTCGAGGTAAACAAACCATCTCGGCCCACCATCGGCTTATTCTGATGGCCCGGGAGCCAAAGTTTGCTGACCCCTGAATTATAGGGTCGGCTTATGAATGGGTTATAAAAAATTTTCCATTTTTACTTATCCATCCTGGGGGAGGTCGGCTTATAAATGAACCGGCTTCTGATCGAGTATATACGGTAATTGGGACATGAGGAAAAATATGGCAACAGCATACAACACATTGGGAAAAGTTTATATTATTCTGTCTTCATGAGGAAGCAGAATCAATCATCAGAACTGAATTAAAATCCCACCTGGTTAACTGCAACTTGTAATAAAGACAAGCACTTCCTCCTTTCTCAATTTTTTGCCCATTGTCATTGGATAAGCAGAAAATTCCATGTCAATATATAACAGTGTTTACTGAATAACAGAGTTAAATAAAAAGTAAAACATCTGAATAAGATCCTCTTTTTCTGCTCTGTTCACCGTCTCTCTTCAATAGGCAGCCCTTTTTTCCCCAGGAGATATTAATAAAGATTTTATTATATTAAATTCCGAATGTTTGGAATGTTTTTCAAATATAAGTGTCTAAATTAGGCACCTAAATAAGTAAGTATCTCTGACTTTCAGAAGTGTGAGCACCTGCAGTTCACAACAGGAATTGTGGATGGTCATCTGACAATCAGACCTCCTATTTAGATGCCTAAATAATCCCAATAATGGTAGTGCATGTATTCAGCGTACTTGAAAAATCAGACCATTCAGGTGCCTAAATATAGACTTAGGTCATTCAAATTTGAAAATTTTAGCCACAATTTGTAAAAGTCATAAAAATACAGTCCCAAAAGAATGTACATATTGATAGAAGAAAACCACTAAGAAACAGAAGTCTTACATAATAAAATCAGAGTTCAGGATATGGCCCATTAATGGACTACAGAAACAAACAGAGGTTTGATGTTTAGATTTGGCAGAACTCTTCACTTTCTTTTGAAATTAAACAGGAACTTTGAGGAAGAGAATGGGCTGATAAGTGCTCCAGCATGAGCCCTGTCAGTGAACTGTAATTAGCCACCAGAAGTACAGCTGATCCAGAATGAAATGAGGATAAGAATCCGTAGGATACGGTGCCAATGGAAGAAACTGCTGTGTTGAATTAAGACTGGAGAGTGGAAGGGAGGGGTTTGAAGATACTCACCTGTAAAATATTATGAAAAATTGCTAAAATATGGAATTATTTCAAAGCTAAAAGAATTGATCATTCTTCAGTTTTCTTCTTTCTTTCCTTGACATCTTTTTCAGTTTTCCTAACTTTAGAGAATTAGTTCAACCTGGCCTACATCTTTCTTCAACCTATGGTTTTCAAGGTTCTCTTCTTTGGTAGTTTCTCTCCAATCTGTCTAGATGATCTTTTCACCAGATGGATAAAATGAATTTATTGTGTTCATATACGGTAACATAAATTCCCTCTCAGGGTTCTGCCATAGGTCCATTGTTTTTTTTGGGGGGGGGGAGGGGGTGACCTGTTCCCCCTCTATGAATTGATTAGATTTCAGGGCTGAGTTTCATCTGAATGCTGTTCTATTGAATGCTGCATTTGAAAAGGCATATGTATCTACTCTAGTAAGTATGTGTAGGGGACCACACAATATTTCAGTACTGTCCATCTTATAGGTCCTCTGAACCTATAAGATGGAATTGCTTGATATCCTCAGGACAAGGTTTTCATGCGTATATACTTCAGTAATAATATATTTGAATACTTATTGGCATTATGTCTTTTCTTTGGCCTATCGTAATCCAGTGTATGAACAGATTCTAAAGCTCCAAGGCCTTCTGTTCAATTCAATAGAATTGTATGGCATTTTTTATATTTAAGCTTTTGAGATGCCTCAGCTTTTTTGGAAGGAAATGGGCATTAAGATAGGATATTCAGGATCTCCTGATTCTGGTGAAAAAACAATGGAGTGTTTGGGCATAAAAGATAGCATAGGATACCGGTTAAGCTGTCTTTATGGATAACTGAAAAGAGAGAGAATGTGTTCTGTAAGCAAATGCTGCTATCTCAAAACCCTGGTAGAAACAACGTTATCTGAAAAATAGTCTTAATGGTTAAGAACTTTAAAGAGGTTCCTTCATAAAGTATTACAAAGAGTTTGCAACACTAGACTAAATGTTGAATGGATACTATGTTTAATAAAGTCAAAAGTTTTCTAGAGATCTTCAGAGGTACCTTGTATGGAGGATAAAGAAAGCTCTCAATAAGTCATTCCGTAAGAGTTCTAATATATACAACTGTTGACCAAACAATGTCAGGTGGGAACTGGACAATTTTAGACTCTCTTTAAAAGGCTATCTAGTTTTTCCAGGAAGTAGGGAGGGAATTAATTTTGACACATGAAAAACATTTCCTATTTTCAGAAATTTATTTCTCACATCAAGAGCAGCAAATTCCAAAAGTACAAATGAAATTTTACTGGCCTATCCAGAAATAATGTGTCTCTCAAAATATTGAATCGTTTCAGTTTACCACTATTACAGCCCAGTCAGAAATGAACGATCTAGTCCAAGTGGTCACAATGAGTCATCAAAGTTTGAGCTCAAATTCTGTGTCTCAGTCCCAATGACAGCAGAAGATAGAAGATTTTCAAGAGACAATTAATGGCAGGGATCCAGAAGAAATGCCAAGAGATGAACCTTGTCAAGTACTGGGATGTTGCAACCATCAACAAAAAAGGATGGGGTTATAACTCCATTTTACAGTATAGCATCCAAGTTACTGGCTTGAGTGTGGCAGTACTGCACCTTTGTAGCAGTCATACGCAGTGGAGAACTGGACTGAGGGAAGAATGCAACAAAGAGAGAGGAGAAAATGACGATTGGCCTCTTCTTGTCAGAATATTCCCGGGTCCCACTATCAACCTGGTGTTCCATGAATCTGACCTTCATTTTCAAATATCCAATATAATTTCCCAGCTCTTCACAGTTGTTTATTTTTCCATTGAAATCTATTCATATCTTCAGTTTTATTCTCAGTTTTGCAAGCTTATTCCCTAACTTTCAGGAATTCCTCTTTAATATAAGCCCAAATCTGTATGGTAAATCAACTCCTCAATGGGTGATTGAGGTAAGGGCTTTAACACAGAAGATGAGCTTCTAAAAACAAAATGAAGTGTAGAGTGGACTTCTATACAACAAAATCCCATTTTTCCCCTTATGTGACCTTCCCAACTTTCCCTGTACTATTTTAACTGAGAATAATTATTCCAAATCACACATTAAAAGATTCAGTGATAATTATATACAAGTATAAAATATAGAAAAGATACAGCTTAGTGCAGTATGTCTTTGGCTAACATTTGTCATTCTTCTTCATTTAACAATAGTCAACTCTTGCTGCAATTTTTAGTCTTATAGCATTTAGCCCCAAGTCTGGCATTCAGAACAGACTACAGTATAATCATCTGAAATTTAAAACACAGTCCATTTTTAAAAGTATAAATTAAAAATGAGCAGGCTATTGAAGAAATACACATTCTTGAAATATATCTCAAATATGCAGCAGAAGCAATGGGATGTCTTTCCTTTGTATAATCTTCTCAGTGTAAGTATTTGTTTGACAGCTACAAAGGGGCAGCCTTGACCATACACAAGAATCAATAACAACCATGTAAAGCCTACAGCAGTGCACACTAACAGGCTGTAGGAGACATTAACACTAGCTGAAAGAAATAACTATTTTCAATGGACATGTTCCTCCTGGATAATCAATTTTTTACACCTCTTACCAGCTGTTCCCAAATAGCTCAGGTTGCGGAATGACAGCAGCTGTCATACAGAAAGCATATATTATATGCATATTATGTGTTTTTAATCTATCATAGATGTTTTATACATTTGCTAATTGTCATTGGTCACATCAACAAAGAAAGATGAAAAATTCACCACTTATATTTAGGCAGAATGTTAACTACACAAATACATTAATATGGTTTGATTAATTCTGAAATTTAAAAAACAAACAAACAAGAAATAATATTTATTCTGAAAACTAATTGTGAACCTACTATTTTTCATTTTTCCCCAAAGCTTGGTACCAGAAGTAAAATTTAGTGACTAAAATCATAGCTTGCCCCCTCTGCCCATATTCAAGAGACTTGTCATGATCATTGTTTCTGAAATATTAAGTTATAAGGTGCAATGGTAATTACTATGGAATAAATAACAATTAAGATGGTTCACACAAATAAACTCAAACTGTTTGCAGTGAATAATTAGGCTAATATTGTTTATCTACATAATCTATGCATCCTTCACAACAATTTGCCAGGAAACGTGAAATCACTTTCTTATGTCTTCCTGTGCTCATTTTAAGAATGCATATAACTAAAGGTACATACAAGATGTAAACTTCAAGGTAAACAAATCTGACCATGTTACAACAGAAGCAGACATTTTCTTTCTCAACATTCACAAAAGTTATCCTGCATCATATGCAAAATGGACACTGTAGTAGTTCAGTGTTACAGAAATTGAGTGCAGTAACCCACAAACATTTCACAACTTTAAAAAAAGCCAAACTTACTGCTATGTAATAAACTTTGGCCTTTTCCACCAGTTTCCAGTTCTTCTCCAGATCAAGATGTTTTTCCTTATTGTAACAATTGGCAGCAGCAAGGTGAGCTACAAGAGACCTAAAATGACCAAAGAAACAGATATTAGTTAGACACTTTTTCTTAACACTAGTACTGTTCTTCCCATCAGATACAAAGATTCTTTAAAAATACTTATATCTGAGGGTGTGAATGCTACCATAATGTAAAACAATTAAATAGTCCATGTAAAATATATGTACATAACATGTATAATTATATACGGAGAGAAAAATTATACAAATGTGAGAAACATTTTTTAAAATCCACATTTACGGAGAAACCTATAAATGTATGTCATATACATACACAATCATTAATATGCAATTCCACTATGAAAAGATTTAACACAACCACTCCGGGGTAAAAAGACTTGCCCACGAACACACTGTACACATGGGGAGAGTTCTGGTCCATAGTTCCCTGCTCTAAGCACTAGACCCTTCTGCATATTTTAAAATAAAAATTGTTGTAAAGGGGAGAAAAAGCAAAACTTCCTTTCTGTGGAAAAGAGAAATAAAAAACAGTGCATGCAGGGTTATTTTTTTCTATCAAAGATTTATGATACTAGGGACCACCTCTACTAATATGAATTAATTTGACATGAAATGACCCAAAACTCCAAAAACTACAGGGCAATAGGAGAAAGAATTGAGGCGAATATATTCTGCCAGATCATCATTCACTGAAGCAGAGGTATAATTTAAAAGGATAAGGAAGCATAAATAACCTTTTCCTCCACCTTTTAGTGGATTTGATTCAACCAAACTCTTGAAAATAGTTCTTGGATAAATAAGCTGAAAAGTCAAATTCACTTCTGTCTGCAGCTGAATAAACTATTAGTAGCACTGTGAGAAAGCAATTGCATGAAGGAAGAATGAAAAAACGGCTCTTAAGAATACATTTAAACATGGTTTTTGAATTTTTGTGAGGATAAAAGGAGCAAGATTAACTGATCTTGAAAGAGCAATGCTTTATTTATCCGCAGAACAGAGGGCAGGAGTAACACAAGAACACAAGCTTCCTCACATTCCCCTCCCCACTTTGCAAACCATGACCTGGTGGGATCACTTCTGGGGGGGGGGGGCTGAAACTCACTTTCTCGGTCCACTCAATCATTGGTCTATCTGCAGATACTGCCAGTTATTGCTAATTATGATTTTTGTGTGTGTGGATCTGTCTAGCCTGTGTAACACTGTAAGCCTGTGTTTGACCCTGGGCTCCAGGCTAACCCCCACTGTGTCTACACTCCAATGGTGCTAACCCGGGGTTCGGACCCAGGGTCCCAGGACCCTGCAGGGCTAAAGAGTCCACGTTTGAGACAAGCTGGGACCCAGAGGTGAGCCCTATTGCTTTGCAGCGAAGATGCAGCTCCACTTGACTCAGGTCCCAGGCAAGATTGCCAACTTTCTATTTGCAGAAAACCAACAGCTTTGCCCTGCCCTCTGCCCCATCCCTTTCCCGAGGTCCCGCCCACTGCTCACTCCATCCACCCTCTGTGACTCACTCTCCCACACCCTCGCTCACGTGCTCATTTTAACTGGGCTGGGGCAGAGGGCTGGGGTGCGAGAAGGGGTAAGGGCTCCAGCTGGGGCTTGAGATGACAGGTTTGGGGTACAGGAGGGGGCTCCCAGATGGGGGGGGAAGTCTTTCAGGGTGCAGGAGGCGGTTCCGGGCTGGGGCAGAGGGCTCTCGCTGGGGATGCAGGCTCTGAGGTGGAGCTGGAGATGAGAAGTTTGGGGTGCAGAAGGGGGCACCTGGCTGGGGCCAAGGGGTTTGGACTGCACGAGGGGGCTCAGGGCTGGGACAGAGGGTTGGGGCATGGGAGGGGGTGAGGGGTGCGGGCTCCAGGCAGCGCTCACCTCAGGTGGCTCCTGGAAGCTGCCGGCATCTCCCTCTGGTTCCTAGGTGGATGGAGGCGTGGCCAGGTAGCTCCTGGTGTTGTCCCTGCCTGCAGGCGCCGCCCCCACAGCTCCCATTGGCCATGGTTCCCAGCCAATGGGAGCTGCGGAGCTGGTGCTTGGGCAGCGAGCGGAGCCATCGGGGCTGCCCCTATGCCTAGGAGCCAGAGAGAGAGATGCCAGCAGCTTCCTGGGAGCCATGCAGACAGCCTGCCTGCCCTGCTGTGGGTGGCCAACCAGACTTTTAATGGCCCAGTCAGCGGTGCTGACTGGAGCCGCCAGGGTCCCTTTTTGACCTTGCATTCCAGTCGAAAACCGGATGTCTGGCAACCCTAGTCCCAGGCGTCATCCAGAAGTATTCTACAATTCTATGGGAAGAACTTCCTTAGTACTCTCTATCCCAACAATCTGCAATCAATTTTATCCCCTTTGCAAACAGCAATCCACATCCCCCCTTTGCAAAGAGCAGCAGCTCAACTCAGATCAGCGTTAACCAATTCTTTTCTGATCAGCAATCTGCAAGCATACTATCAGAGAGCATTCTGGGTTTCCAAGGGCAAGTGAACCAATCAAGCCTTTTGCAAAGCAAGCGGCTTCTTGATAATGTGCAGGGCGAGCAGTAAAGTTTTCCCAAAGTGCGCCATGGTCCTAGGCCTAGAGCGGCCACATATTGGGGTTGTGGGGGGCGCTAGGGACTCTGAGAAAAGGTTACTTTGTTCAGCAGACTCCACTGAAGCTAACTAATGCCACTGAATACAAATTTAACAGTTTCAGAAAAATATATCAGTTGCTATTCCAGATGATCAAATCTAGACATTCTTCTGCCTACTTATTCATAAAAGCATGAACTAGGTTGAACTGATCTCTATCCTGTAAAATTATAGCATAAGATAGATAATTGTGATGCTGGCAGACCAGGTGCCAACTCTTGCCAAGGCTTCAGGCCTCAGCCAAGCACTGACAAATTTGTTGCTAGAAACCAATCTGTTTCACCTGTATGTTAGGATGATTAAGATGGTTATTGAACTTACAACGTGTTTAGTTTTAGACTATATGAAATGCTTGTAAATTGCTGTATGCATTAATATCACTTATTTCTTTATCACATGCTATAAGATAATATTTAATTTTTTACTTTATTACTGTAAAAAGGGATCATCTCTTGCTCATCAAGAAGGCCTATCAAAACTAAATGGGCCTTTGTGAGACATCACATATTTGTTAACTGTCCCTTCACTCCCATGAAGAGGCTATGTGCAAAAGAGCTCGTCCCATCAGCTTGAATTCTGGAAGAAGGAAATAAAAGTAGCTGACAATAATATTTTTGATCTCTTTTGCTGTTTGGACTCTCATGTGGCTGGAGCTACCAAACACAAGCAGGCATCCCTAGGGTCAAGCTGGGTTAGCTCTAAAAAACATTCAGAGCTGACATTACTACAGTTCTGTCATCTTTTAAAACCACTGACTGTAACTCGTGTGTGTATATATGTGTGCCTACTTTAACCTTGTAATAACTCATTTCTTTTTCCTAGTTAATAAATCTTTAATTAGTTTATTATAGGATTGTCTACAAGCATTATTTTTAGCAAGAGGTCTAAGGTACAAATTGACCTGAGGTAAGTAACTGGTCTCTTGGGACTGGAAGGAACCTGAATCTTTTGTGATCTTTGGTATATAGCAATCATCACTAAGTCCAGCTTGCCTGGGTGGCAAGATAGACTGGAATGCCCAGGGGAACTGTCTGTGACTCCATAGGAAGACTGTTATAGTGCTTTAGGAGTTCACAATTGTTACTGGGTTGGTGAAATCTAATTATAGACCATACAATGGGTATGGGGTCTCTGCCCTGCTTCTTGACAGTCTGCCCTGAGGTTGGCACTCATGGTCGTGAGTCACTCCAGAAAGCATGACAGACATCTCAAGTCTTCAGCAACCGTCATTAAAAATCAGCATGTGTCAACAACAGTAAAGAGGAAACCTTTTTGTGCAGAGAAAATAAAAAGGAACATGCTCAGAATGAGCTACTGTATCTTCATTCTTTTCTTCAAAACTCTTCGTTTTTATTGGTTGTATTGCAGTAGCATCCAAAATGCTCCAATCAGGATGAGAGTCCAATAGCACAATGTTTTGTACAACAAAACCAGAATTTATGGTCCCTGTCATGAGGCACTTACTATTTAATTAAGACAAGATGAGACAAATGAGCGTGTCATGAGTGTGAAACTTCAATGATATGCAGATTAGTTAAAAATAACAAATAAAGATCTCAAATACAAATAAAACATATAGCAATGGATAGTTCAATGTTATGCTTATTCTAATTGTTCAGTCACAATTTCAGGACATCATTCATTGTCTCACTCACCTCTGTTGAGTTACAGTTCTCATATTAACTTGTGAACATCAGTGACAAAAAAAATCTCACTTTTCATCCTTCCATATAGTGACAGCACTGGACTGATTAACTAGTATCTACCCTCTTTAAATACACTAATTACATTAATATTTTTCATCACTCATAGTGATGTGCCAATCAACTTTCATCTACAATTAACAGACGAACTTTGAGATTATCTACTGCCTTCCAAGGTTTTCCTGTACACAGTCCTTTGTCTAGAACAACAGAGTTTAAGGCTCAATAACAAGAAGCTACTGTCGATTATTATACTAACACCCTTCCATTATCATGCACCCTATATACTCAGAACATGAAACAAAAATAGAAGAGCCAGCCTGCCTCAACTTTCCAAATAAATGATGTTGTTAATACTGCATCTTTATTGTGTATTACATTTTCAAGGTCAAATATTGCAAATATATTCCAAATCAAAAGGTAGACTTCTATTTTATCTGCACTCATATCATTCAAGAACAAGAAAAACTTCTTCGGAAAGACATCTGACCTGTTGTCACCAGTGATGCAGGCAGCACAAGTTCCTGTTGGCTCGTCACTCTGCTCATAGTAATGAGCATCCACGTGAGCTTCCTCAGTTTTCTTCTTCAGGATTGCACCAAATTTGTCTGTTCCAATGCACCCGAAGAAAGTTGCTGCCTTGTAAGGGGTCTCGATCATCCACTGCCGATGGAAAGAAAAAAATACAAATAACTGAGAATGCTTGATATATATTTTTTCACCTCTTTTCTCTCTCAACTTTTCTAAGACATGGCACATGCTCTGTGCCATAGGTTTTTAAAAAAGTTTTAGATACATTAACTCAGAAAAGGTTAATAAAGGATTCACATAGAATAATGTTGAAGGTTTAATAGTTCAAAATTAAAGTAAAACTCATGAGTCCTTCTGATACTGTATTCAAATATAATGACGTACTGTACAAAAAAAAAATCACTTGCCTGTCAGATAAGATACATCAGTAAATCTGTGTTCCCTCAAAAGAACTAAGAGGGATTTTGTGTGTTTATTTTAAAAACGGTAATTGCAAAACAGAAGAAAACAAAACACAGACAAACAGAAGAGCAAAACAGAGGAAGACAGTACATTTGAAAAAAATAGAAAGAAAGTCTACAATGTTCACAACATAGATTTTAAAAATGCGACTAGCATTGAAAATAACACTTTGTATTTAACAGTTATATGCAAAATAAGGGAATTATCCTAGCCACACTGGTAAATGATATGTAAAAATCTCTGTCCTGAACTTTACTCAGAGCAATTCTGCAAATTGATTTTTAAATAAAGAGTATAGCTGTGTAGTGCTGCTAAACCATTGGGTTATTTCATAAAGCTTCTCTTTACAAAAGAAGGACAGATATAATATCAATCAACTGTAACTGATTCTGTGTTGTGTGCTAAAATGGGAAAAATAAAATTCAACCACAAGATAAAACTGGTAGTGACCTAAAAAAATAATCAATGTCATGAAGAAACAGTACAAAACTCTACCCTGGCAGTCACGAGTCAACCAACTGAAGTCATTATAATTCCCCCTACTTAAAATCAGGAAGCTTATCCACTCAATCTACAGAATGAATTAAAGGCAACATGAATTTACTGCATGCTAAAACCCCACTTATAATTGTTTCCTAATCGAGATCTAAATAAATGATAATGTCTCCATTACAAATCAGCATTAGTGGAATCTGTGGGTTGTAGAAAGTTCAAGTAACTGAGCTGGAAATACATTCTTAGTCATGTCCCCATTATTATTCAGTTCCAGAGGAAAAAAGGGCTTTATTCACACACAAAAAGGCTTCACTAATTAGGAAAAAGTGGACAAAACTGAAAATGTGATATCTTTATTGGAGCAACAGAAGTTTTTCACACACAAAAACTCATATTTGATGAGCTATGCAGACCTATTTGTTGTTATTCTAAATTAATAAAGAAAGTAACTGAACCTCTATTTTTATGTATTTTTATGTAGGAATTTTTATGTAAGAGATTGAGGTGTTACAGAGAATACTTTATAAAACCAATAGTTGAACTCTTTCTACTGTCTTTGAAGGCAAGGAGAAGCAGAACAGATTATTTTATAAGATTAAGAATGCTATACACTCCTTTATGGAATGCAGGGAACGAGTTTCAATGTTGATAAGAGGAGACAGGTTCAAATTTTGTGTTCTCTGCGAAAAAGTGTGACTTACTCTCACAGATTACTAGAATTTGCAGGGTATACTATGGACAGCACTTAAAACATCAGCTCTACATGAACCCTGCCAATTCCTCAAAAATCCCTGTGGAATTTCACAAACTGCCCCCTGGGGATCTAACACATTTTAGCAAACGACATATCTGTTTTTTCATCCTTATATACCATCTGATCAAAATCGGAGCATCAATAACACTTCATGTACTATATCATAGATCTTTATGAAGAAGTTTTTATGCTACAATGCCACAATTTTGACTGTGTGTAGCAGCTCAACTGAGTTTAAACATGCAACTTGCCATCAAATATTCAAGTCAAGGCCGGCCTTGGCAGGCAGGTGATCAGAGTGGTCGCACCGAGGACCAATTTCCAAGGATGTCAAATCAGTATTAGGGGGAGCTGCATCATTCTCTCTCACTCCTGGTAGATCTGTTTGGGAGGGGGTCAAAAATGTTTTCCGGACTGGGTGGCTGAACACTTAGGTCCTGCATGGATTCAAGTCTACACCAGTCTTATTTTCAGTTTAAGTATAGGTGTCCTGATGTATCAGAAATAAAGGTTACTCACTGAAGCGCTTTGAGATGAGCCTCTGTGCATTCCTGTTACTGAGAGATGTGCCCATGATACAGCAGACAGAGATTCTTCAGGTACCACTGCTGAGGTGCCTGCGCACACCTCTGAACATTCCAGATGCATGCGTATGAAAAGGGAGTGGAGCATGCTCACTGCCTCAGTTCCTTCCACCTGAACTTCAAAGCCTGGCACAGCAACAGAACTCTGAGGAAGAGGGGACAGCGGACTGGCAGTGTGACTGTGCAGAGGCTTGTCCAAAAAACTCTAAATACTGAAAGGTTTCTTCTTTGAGTGACCTTTGCACATTTCCACTTTGGGGAGTTCAACTAGTAGTGATATTCCTCCCCAAAATGGTGGGTTGAGGAGTGCTAGTTAAATAAGGATTGCAATATTACTTTGCCTTTGTGTCAGATTTTACACAAGTTGAAAGAGTAAATCTTAGTAAACCTATGTACTGAGTGCCATGTCATAGGTCTGCCAAGAATATGTCTATGGCATACAATTAAGGTGATCTTGTCCCTATTGGAATGAGCCAGCATAAGAACACTGCTAAATTATAATATCCTTCCAATGTAAAGCTAGATGCATTTGGATGGGTGCTGGGCAGTGATGACATTTCCCTAATAGTTATCCCTATAGGCCAGTAGTTCTAAACCTGTGGTTCTGAGCCTGTGGGCCACTTGCAACCCAATCAGCACACAGCTGGGGCCCATGTGACATTTTCAGGGACATACAAGAAGTATATATATTGTGTGGATGCGGCCCACATAAACACATAGAGAGCTGCATATGTGGCTCACACTGGTAAATAGGTTGAGACCACTACTATAGGCAATGAAAAACATGGGTGATTTTCTGGATTCTTTGAATCTACTGAAATAGATTATTCACATTTAATTAATGTAACTGAGCTTTCTTTCAATGGGAAGTGGTCTTGGAAAGAATGCTGACAGATTTATTGCCGGAGTCTCATAATAATCATTTAGCACTTTGGGAAAGATGAGGGTGAAGGAAAATTTCATCCTCATGAAATACTGTAAAATGAAGGTCAGCCATAAGAGCCTGAAGCTCACTGACCCTTCCTGCAAATGTTATGACAATAAAGAATGCGGTTTTCACAGAGAAATTAAATAGAAAGTAATTGTCCATTGGTTTCAAAGAGGGCTTCAATAACCCTATGAGGTCCCAAGTTGGTGTTGGGTCTTTCACTGTAGAGTGACTGAACACACTCTTGCTGTCTTCTTCTAGATCAGGGGTCCCCAAACTTTTCACGGTCGTGCCCCCCCTGTCCATGCCACCCCCATTCCAGGAACCAGGCCGCGGCTGGGGTGGGAGATTGGAGTAAGGGGCCGAGGCTGTGGCTGCAGCTGGGGGCGGGTCTGGGGCCAGGAACGAAGCTGTGGCCAGGGGTGAGAGCAGAGCTGCAGCTGGGGATGGAAGCAGAAGCTGTGGCCGGGGTCCAAGGCTTTGTTCAGGGGGACGCTTTGGGGCCAAAGCAATTCTGGTGGCGCTCCCTCCCCGGGTCCCACTGCGCCCCCCTGAACATTCATCCATGCCCCATAGTTTGGGGTCTTTCGCTGGACATCCCCACTGTGGAAAATCCAGTCTAGTATTGACCATTTCACAGACCACTTATTTGGTTTTGAAGATTTTGGTTGAGCTGGCACATAAGGGTACTGTCTCTTCCTGCAAGATGGAAAACTACCTGCTAAACGTGATAAATACAGTTCCTAATGAACTACTGCCACTTTGCAGAATTGCTTGGAATCAACTCCCTCGTTGCTTAGTACATATGATCACAGACTATGTGATCTTCTTGAATCTTGAGGAAGAAGGATCAAGGGCCCCTCTGTCTAGTAGAGATGTAAAATGTTAACCGATTAAATGGTAAGCATTAGTCTTACTGGTTAACCCGCCTTAAACGTTAACTCCCGCGCCAGCTGGATCGGACCCAGCCAGCACCACCGCCGGTCGGATCGGGCCCAGCCACTTAATCAGTTAACCGTTTAAACAAAATATTTTTAATCGTTTTAACGGTTAGCTTTTTAAATGCTATTTACATTCCTACTCACTACCCACTGCTCCAAGATGTTTATGTGTAACTTTCCCAAACATCTTTGGATCCTGTGCCCTTTATTATTCCCCTAAATTCCATAGAGAGTTCTTCTATTGCTCCCAACTGCGGGAAGGACTGCACTTTGTCTTTCACCACTGTCTTGTAAGAAGGAACCTTGAAAACATATGGGGAAGTGTCACAGAGTCAAATTAGATTACACAGTCTTTTCTGAATGACCTCTAGAGCTCAATGACCCATAGTAATTCCTCTTCATGCCACGTGTAACAGACTATTATTCTCTAAAAGTAGGGAAAAGGGAAACAAAGTTGTGTTTAAGAATGGTTTGTGGCTCTCAAATATCCCATATGGCCTGAATTCTCCAGAATAAGGATGCTGGGTTGAAAGATGAACCAGATCATCTCTCTTTAGGCTTCATTTGAAAGGCTTTCCTCTGCTGTTGTTGGTATGGCCACCTGAGAGGAGGGTACAAACAGCACAGGCTACTACTGTCTGATACTGGTAAGCAGTGCCTCCATTTCTGAGGCAAAGAAAAACCCAGAGATTGAGCAATTGAACTGGTTTTCCTCAGCTTCTCCATTGTGAAGAGACCTTTGCCAGCAGAAGGAAGGTCTTCTGCTCTTGGGTCTCAGCAGATAATCTTAAAGACTTTACATAGGAATGTCATCTTGAGGAGAAAGCTGAAGAGACAGATCTAGAAACTGAGCCTAAATAGTCAACTGGTGCTTTCAGACTGCACCAACAGCTCTTCAGAGTTACAGCATTAGCAAGTTTACGGTAATCCTCAGACAGTTTCTGAGCAAATAGCCATCTTGTCCCTTAAACGGTATTGGTATCTGGGAAATATTAATATTGGCTATCCTGGTGACCAAAGAGGCTGATAAATATATCTTTTTGTCAATGCAATCCATCTTTTGATCTTTATCAACCAGTGCAGACTGAGCTCTTGAATCTTTCTGAAGCTGCAGCTACTAGCATACATACATATTAAAGCTGAAGAGAGAGGCTGGAAAGTCTCCTCATGCTAGCAACATTACCATGAAGCATCTAAAGCCTTCTCCTTAGTGCAATGTTCCTTCTAAGCAGAAGGAGTTTTCAGCGCTGCACTTTTGAATCTTGGGTTCTTAGAAACTGATGTACTCGGATAGGAAATATTGTATCCCTGCGCTCTGAAGTAACTTCCAAATTAGTAAATGGAATCTTAGTCACTAAATCCAACATGATTTTCTTTGCTCCAAATCCAGAAATAGGGGTCAATAGGGATCCTGGAGCTGATTTCTTAGAGCCTGCTTGGAACAGGAGACTGTTTCTTAGGGCCTTGCACAAAACCCAAAGATCCTACTGGGTTAAAACCTGCAGACTTGGCTGCTAGGACCTCTGAATGAAAGAAGGGCTGAAAAGGATTCTCTCTCTCCTTCCTAGTCCATGGGTTGAGGGACACAGAAAATACTGAGATGGGAAATGTGTATCACAAAGACATGTGAGGCCCTGAACGTAGGAATCTGAAGCATGGAATGCCTTTGGAAGCATGCTGTTTGAACCCTGACCTCTTTACTGTGTAATCTGCCATATCTGATCCTGACAGAACTGCAAATCACACCTGTGAGCACAGAGAGCTTGACAACCATAAAACTAGCTAATATATTACCTGTTTACTAAAACTTAACATTAACTATCTTAACCACCACTTACAATTTTTTAATAAATCAACAGAAAGACTGACAAAGGTCAATGGAGACAGGCTAGAAGTTTCAGGTCTGTCCACAATTGCATGTGAAAAGAATTGCGGAAGAGGTTAGAGCGCCCCTTCTCCTCTTATAACCTCATCAGCAAAATATTCAGACCAAAGGAGTCCCAAAAGGCACCACTTTCAGACTGTTTCACCAGCCTGCTGCACCCTGGGCATCTCTCTCAATAGTGAGAATATGGAGAGTCCATTTGAAAATAATTTGTTATGACCACTTTAAATGGAAGGATATAGGAAGGAGGTTAATCACAACTCAGCTTAGAAGACCATTAATGTAAGGAAAAAATGGAAGTAAAACCTAAACCATTATATGAACCTGGCAAAAATATATGCATACATTGAATACACTTCGTATAAAAGAAAAATACTGATATCATTATTCTAAATGACTTAACTCACTTATATTTCTTGTCAGTGATGCGAGAGTACATCTGAAACACAATCCGAAGTCAACATTTGGTTAATATTGTACCTTTTTTCAGATCTTTATTTAGAAAGCATTGTTTCAAGAAGCCACAATATACAATACTGAGTCCCAGCAAATAGGAGAGACTGCAAGTTTTGTGCCATCCAAAAAACTGCACATTGTACTATGTTTTTGCTTGCTACCTTTACACTAAACTACATTCCTAGACTATTATGGCCTCACCTCACGTGATGGTCAGTATGAAGAAAAATCTCAAAGAAAAAACAGAGACTTGTCTTTGTTTGCATACACAAGCCTGAGAAACAGAGTACAATGTACTGTACAGTAATTGCTGCACCATTAATTTAAGCTGCCAAATCTTGCACAAGGAAGCAATATTGTTAAAATGTCTAACACCACCTTCAAGCAACTTCCAGTCAAATGAGTTAATAGTGATAACTGCTCTTGAGGTGAAAAGAATAGTTAAAGCCATGCATCTGAGACCAATACCTACAACTTCTTCACCAAAAGTCCACTAGAGATACGTCATTCTAGATTTATTTAAAACACAAAACCTCCTAACAAGAAATCCACAATACCAAGTACTGTTAAGTGTTACTGATACATTAACCATTTTTCATTCTATCCCCCTTACTGTCTGCCTATGACCTGTTGTCCATTGATTGTGTTTTTGATCTGACTTTAGAGACAATTAAAAGCACATGTTCTGTGCTGCAAGAGGCTTACAATCTAAAGTGCCATGCCCACCTATTCAGCTAGTATATAAATATAATCCATTCTAAATATATTCCTTTGCACTATATTTAAAGGGAGAAAATATACCTATATTTATAAGTGAGATGCAATGAAGGAAAAATCTGTGTGTTTCAATGTGTGTTATTAAATGTCATGGAAAATTGTAACTCTACTGTGCTCTAAATTTTGCCAATAGGCAGTGGTCTCTAAGGGGCTACCTATTAACTATGGGCAAACCCAGCAAAATATGTTCTGGGCATGCCACTTCTTCATCAACTACACTGGGCACTGTGGCAGGTGTGGCATAGAAGTTGACTGCCAACTCTATGTCCATTTTGGACTCCTCCATGCTGGTGAAATCCCCACTTAGAGAGATGAGCTGCTTTCCAATCCCTTTGTGCCACCAGAGCACAGAAAAAGAGGCCAGGTTGCACTTCAGGATGTCTATGGTTTACCTTTTCACATGTGACTATTGATTTTGGGAACCTCAGGCTTTAGTTGCCCAATCTGAAACATCTTAAAGGAGTACACAATTCCAAGGGCATGTGCTCAGAACTTTCTGAAAAATCACCCCTTTTAGCCAGCTATCCAAAGCCCTTTGTAGAGCAAGGACCAGTATATGGCGTTTATAGTGTACACCACTGTTCATTAAGGAGAGCTGAAAGAGCTTTATTAACATAAACTAAACTACTTGAGAGAATTAACTTTTAGACTCTTTTTACTGATAGGTTAAGAGATGCAAAGATGTTAAGTGACATGCCCAAAGTCACACAGCAAGTGTGTAGCAAAGCAGTGAATACAAGACAGGAATAAAGCTAGTCATAGTGCAGAGGTTCTCAAACTGTGGTCCACAAGCTCCATTCAGGTGGTCCGCTGATAGTTCTCTCTAATGTGCGTGCCTGGGTGGCTGCACACGAGAGAATGAAGGGCCACCCACCTAATTAGTGGACTGGCGCAGGCGTGGCTCCACTAATTAGGTGCCTGGACCCTGGAGAAGACGCACATGTAAGGTGAGGTGGTGGCCTTGGGGGGAATAGGGAGTAGGTGGGAGGAGGCAGTGGAGTGAGAAGAGCGGGTGGAGGCAATTTGGGACATGCAGGGCTGCAGTGGCCAGAGAAAGAGGCGACTTTCCCCAGCTCCAGGATTGCGACTGCTGGGAAGAGATGGCCTGCCTTTCCAGCCTCAGCTCTGTGGCTGCTGTGGTGGGGGAGAGACCTTCCCCTTCTTCCCAGCCCCAGGTCAGAAGCTGCTGCAGTGGGGGAAAGAGGGAGAGACCCCCTCCTTCCCAGTCCCAGCTTCGGGGCTTCCACGGCAGAGGAGAGAGGGAGAGACCCCCTCTTTCCCAGCCCCAGCTCGGGGCTGCTGTGGTGGGGGAGAGAGGGCACATCCATCACATTAGAAAGGTAAGACTACTGATATTAAAATATGAGTTGTGTGCTTTTATTTTTAGATCATAAAAAGTTAATTATTATTAAGGGTTTTTTTTATATAGCACTTTTATCAAAATCGCTTTACAATAGTTAGCTAACGGTACAAACAACATTTGGAAAGATCATTAAGTGGTCTGCCGAGACCCTCAGCAATTTTCAAGAGGTCCGTGAAAAAAAAAGTTTGAGAACCACTGATGTAGTGTAATTGCAAACTATAGAATGTATCTGCTGTTATTGGAAGAAGTGTGATATAAAGGTGAGAGAATAAGGCTAGACTTCAGAGTTCTGAGGTGTATTACCAGTTCTGGCATAGATTCACTATTTGGCCATCAGCATGTTGCAATCTGTGCATGCTTCAGCTCACCCCTTGTACAATAGGTATAATTCCTGTTCCACAGGGACATTGCGAGGTGTGATAACTGTTTGCAAAATGCTTTCAAATTCTCCAGTGAAAGGCACTGTGTAAGTACAAAGTAGTTAAATGACTATTAACCTGACAGTATAGGGGTATCATGGCTGCCAAATTCGAACATGATTTAGTGTAGGATTTCTTTGTTACAGATTAAAATGATACAAAATATATGAAAAAGCATACCTATAACCCCAGAAAAGTCTTCACTTTTCAGAATTCAAGAATGTCCCATGTTTGCACCTCCAGTAAATGCTGTGCAGTCTGAGTGAACACACACCAACACCTGAATCACACCAAAAGAGTTTAGGAGTAAAAAGATCTCCATTGCTCTCTGTAGCGTTGATTTCATAAAGAGCATTACTCCCTCATACTGTAAACATCTGCCTCTCAACTTCTATCAGCAACAGTATCAAAAACAGATGGCAAAGGTCAAGTCAAAGTTTATTGACACTGATGAACTTTGACAGCCTCTATTAAATTACTTCTTCCCTTAAGGTGTATGTGATCAAAGCAGCAGAGAGATTTTCACTCAGTCACATAACAAGCTATTTGTTGAGACTGAAACATCTGGTCAATATCTCCTAACACTGCAATTTCATGCACAGTTAGCAATGGGGTACATTTCTTCTCTTCTTCTTACAGGGTCCATAAGGGTGGCACATATGGCTGATCATTTCATTCAAAATGGATTCAATTTGAGGCATTACATACAATTGTCTCTATGCTTTATGGTGTTTTAAGTCTACCTGCCATCGTTTTCCATCATCATTGCTGTTTGCTGTACGCTTCTGCTATAAAAGCCTGCAAGTATGACAGAGCACTTAAAGCTTAACAGCCTTTGACTACTGGAGTTAGAAAGCATTTAAGGCAACAGAGTCTTTAAAGTGGCAGGTCTTCATCTGTTGTCAAGAACTCCCGATACATTAAACTATTTACCATTTAGTAAAGCTCAAGCAACATAGTTTGTAAAAGTAATTTTTGTTGTCAAATCAAAGCCCTCACTTACGCGTGCTTAAACTATTAGAGATCATTCTTTTGACTCATCTGTAAGTTATTATACATTTTCATAAACATAATTTAATATGCAATTTACATTTCATTTAGAAAGAATGTGTGACAATTATAAGAACTTGGCAAATGATAATCCTGCTCCTGAACTGGAAAGAGCAGAAAGACACTGCAATTTTATCAATCCCATATGCTGAAAATGTTCCTCTTTAAATTCATGTATCTTTGTTGCCACAGCAACAAGTTGCAGATCACAGATAAAACATTTTACTGTACTAAGTCTGAACTCACAATCCAGCTCTTCTTTTGCAACTCCACCCAGCCTAGCCATTTAAAAAAAACCACCACAACAGATTTTGTTGGGTGGGGAGGGATTATAGAAAAGCTAGTTTCTAATTTCTGGTGTATTTTTCTTCCATGCCCAAGAGAGTGAAAGCAGTGAGGATGCTGTCCAGTTTAAGCATTTTTCTAATCACTGCTTAACAATAACTATATTTTAAAATAATCAGCCTCCTTTAAGAAAAAGTCTTCAGGTTTTTTTATACACAGAGTTTACAATAAAACAAGATTTGGAGGACATTGTGAAAAACGGATGTATGTTTAGTCCTATGGGCTCTCTGACACTTTTCACAAGCCTTTTATTTGCATATTTAAAAACTAATGCTGATCTGCCTCAATTGTGCTCCCACCTAAAAGAACTTACCATCTGAAGTGGATGATTTACGATGGCTTATGCTACCCAAATAAACAAAAAAGTAATGTGTGACTGGTCCAATGTTGCCCTCACTCTTATCAGTGCAAGAGAGCACTGGTTTGTTCACTGTTAGATTAACAGACATCTTTTTTGTAAAACTGACAGATGAAACATGAATAGTTTAGAAAAATAAGCAAAATCTTACATTCCACAAGAAAAAGAATCTCCAGATGGCACATGAATTTTGAGGCCTTCAGTATAACTGGCCATTTAAGAAAAAATTCACATTATACTACAGAGCTTTTGTGGTTAGCAGTCTACTGTGTAGTTATTTTGTAAACCAACCATGACCAATCAGAAAGGCACTCGGTTTACATTCAGATCCAGTATTTCAATATATTTATCAATATTAAAATATTTTTCTATTTCTCATTTTTCTATGCAAACATAATAAACCTTCACACTGATGAGACTGAATTAAATCTCCATAATCGTGTAAATTAAACTTCAAAATAAGATGCTAAAATCATGACCAATACTAGGTAGTTAGGAAAGAAATTCCATAGTTTTCCCCCAACTAATCAAAAAAGAAAAATCAAGTGCATGACCTCTGAACTAGAATTGTAATGTCGCAAGTTTCAAGTGCAGTATTTCAAGAGAGGGAACAAGACATAGTAATTACATAATTCTCAACTTCATGACTATGTACATTTGCACTGACTAGTGAGCTTACAAAATTGAGAGACTATTTGCTGGCCTACTAGATCTATAAGAATTTGTTTTACTATTGTTGATGATTGCAACATATATAATGTACCCATTCCATAGTTGTTTTCTTCTTCACTAAGTTTACAGTACAGTGGTTGAGGAGTTTTGGTCTGAACTGGAAGTGTAGATGGGGCATGATAATTTGACATTTGAGTGTAAGGGGATTTCTTTAGATACCAGGTCATATGTATCTGCTGCCCATTTAGGGAGAAGACAGGAGGAACGCCCTCTCTTCCCCTCCCCCAAAGCCAGATGAAGGGTGGTTAGTATCATCCACTCAAATAAAAAAACCAATACCATTTTGTATCTCAGTTAATTATTTGATGTTTTTAGAAGTATGTGGATTGATGGGCAGAGTTGGGTGGGGCCCAGTCAAGTTTTTGCACAATTGAAAGGTGAGAACTGTATTTGTCTATTTATTCAGTACTTGTATGTCTAACTACAGTAGAACCTCAGATTTACAAACATCTCGGGAATGGAGGTTGTTTGTAACTTTGAAATGTTCGTTACTCTGAACCAAATGTTATGGTTGTTCTTTCAAAAGTTAACTGAACATTAACTTAATACAGCTTTGAAGCTTTACTTTGCAGAAGAAAAATGCTGCTTTAACCATCTTAATTGAAATGAAACAAGCACAGAAAGTTTCCTTACCTTGTCAAATCTTTTTTCAACTTTCCTTTTTTTTTTTTAATAGTTTACGTTTAACACCATAAACATATATTTTACGCACTGTATTTGCGTTTTTGCTGCCTGATTGCATACTTCCAGTTCCAAATAAGGAATGTAGTTGACCAGTCAGTTCGTAACTCTGGTGTTCATAACTCTGAGGTTCTATTGTACTGAGATGTGTTATAGTTGCCCAGATAACTGATAATGAGGAATTATATTTTATCTCACTTTCCCCCATTGCCCACCTCATCTCGAACATCTCAAAAAGTGCTGTGGACAGACAAAACCATATCTTTTCCCAGGATCTTTAATTTGAAAATGCTTCTGTTTGCCATAAACTACAGACTTGGCTGCTAAGGCCTCTAAATTAAAGAAGGCCTGAAAAGGATTCTCTCTCTTCTTCCCATGGGTTGAAGTAGTGACACAGTAAATACTGAGATGGGAAATGTGTATCACTAAGACATGTCAGGCCCTGAACTTAGGAATCTGAAGCAAGGACGGCCCTTGGAAGCAAACTGTTTAAACCCTGACCTCTTCACTGTGCAATTTGCCATAACTGTTTCCAAAGATACCCAAGAAAAGACTAGACTATAATTGTTTAGTATAACAGAATTATGCATGCTTGTACTGTTCATTTATGTTATTCCTTCATGGGAGTAATTATATTGGTGTGTTTAAAAATTAATAAAAAGGATTTTAACAAAATTGACAAAAGAAGTGACCTATAATTATGTACTATTGAAAGGAATGATTAGGACTACCAGAATTCCTTGGCATGCAGGTCAAATCTCTGACAAGTTCAAACAATTTTCACAAAAAGAATAACTAAACTGTTAGGGAAAAAATCAGCAGGAATCCATCCTCTTTCTCAGTGGATTCCTGTGCATTGCTGAGGAATTCTGTGAATTGCTGATTGCTCATAGTTACAAACTCATTTCATTAGGAGCTGAAGATGCGTAGTACCTCACATTATCACGCCCTACATCATGGCAGAGCTGCTCTGCATTGAAGGAAGTTAGTGTAAGTTATGGGCATAATCCAACCCCTACTGAAGTAAATAACGACTCCCACTGAATTTCAATAGGAGTTGGATCAGACCTTTTGCCACTGACTACAGTGACATGAGGATCAGGCCTGATCAGATTCATCTTATCTCTACAAAAAGAGAAAGATTAACAAAAGCCCATTTCAAAATAAAGATTAACAAATGTGGGAAAGAAACACAGAAGACCCAAAGAAAGTATTTTTGTGGACATTTTATATTCCTGGTCTAGTTAGTATTCTTGAAAAGTTTATGGAATTCAGCAATGTGAGGTAAACATTTGAAGCCAGATACTTTTTAAGACGTACTGTAGTTTTCAGTTTTGCCTGAAAAGTTGGAACGCACAGCAGACCTGACTGTGATCTCAATTAGTCCAGTTTTACACTGGTGAAAATCTATTTACTTCAGTAAAGTTACTCTTGATTAATACAGGGTGTGAATGAGATAAGAATCAGATCCAGTAGCTGTCCCTATATATTTCATCCTTTCCCACTTGGCACACAGTAATTTATTAATGGTGATCCTAAAGGAAGATATTTCAACAGGGCTCCATTTTTTTTTTTTTTTTTTAAGATTGTAAATTCTTTGGGTACAGGGATTGTCATTAAGTATATGTTTGAACAGAACCTGGCACACCAGGGCCTCAACCTGGATGGCCTCTAGGCACAACCACAATGTGAATGTTAAATAATGATAATAAATGATAAGACACCCTGAATTATTTAAAATATGGGAACAAGGTTTAGCCTATACTAAAAAAAAAAAAATCAATAAAATACCCAGCTTCCAGAAGTCATCCCATTGTGAAATTTAAATGGGAATATTTCAACTAGCTTTCTTTTTCTTTTTCCAGGAAGGCAGTAAAAAAGGAATAAGGATAGCAACCTGTATTGTACTTCCATAAAAAAAATACATATAGAATTTAATTTTACAAAATGCTAATTCATTTGGACCACCAACAAAAAAAATCATCTGGTGGGAACAATCCTCCACATTTTCTTTTTTTGATACTACAAGATGCTAGAGACTAAGGTGAGTCTCAGATCACCGAACTGCAAAACCTGCTATGTGATTGTGACATTTATAGAACCTTAATTTACAGGAAGGGATTTCAGTTCAGTCCTCTAAATCAGATGGTGTGGCTAACAAAAGGCCTTTTTATAAGGAGGAAAAGGGCCTTGATGAAAGTGCAGGTTTGCCCTATACCCCCAACTTCACAAACCTGAGATTTCCTGACCTGACCATTTTTACTATAGCTGGGTAGCATCCTTGAGAAAAGTTGTACTACAAGGGTTAAGTATAAGATAGTGGCTGTATGGGGAGGAAGAATAATAAGAGTTGAAAGGGCCTGACGGAAAAATGGGGGGAGGAGAGGGGAGAGAAACAAAGAAAAAGAAAAACTCATCACACAGAGGAAATATCAAGAAAGAATTAATTCTCAAAGCTGTGCAAATTCCTGTGGCCATCAGAATCAGTGGCAGTCCACAAACAGTGCACTAAATAAAATGATAATCGATGTTGCCAAAAATCTGTTAAACTGTGTGATATTCATTTGACCTGTGCTTATACTGGAGGAGGTCCAATACTTTTAAATAATTAACCTGAATACTTCTGGTTGATGCATACAGACTATTCTAATTGCATTATCTGTTATTAGATGTGTCATCTAAGAATTTCTCTCTTCTTGGGTAATTACAAAGTATACAAATAGTCTCCTCTTCTTTTGAGTAATTCCATCATAGATTATCCCAATCCTAATATGTTCAATAGTACATTAAATTAAATATATTTCTCAAACAATTAATCTATTATATAATTGCCAGTAAATGAAATTTAAACATAGTATGATCAACAGCATAATTCAATAACTGATAATAGTAAAATGCTTTGAGGGAAGTTACTGCTTTCAGCAGTACTGGAAACCCAAAGACCCCATATCTGACTTTCATTGACTACAAAATAAGCTAATTGTGAATCCAGCAATTCAATGTTTTGTGCAATGTGTACTCAGTCTGAATCTTTAGCCACATCTATGTTAATTAGTTTGGATCTAAAATCATAATACTGTAGTAGGTCTTTGATACTCCATATAGTCGTCATCTATACCGCATAAAATCTGTGGTAATAAAAAACTTGCACAGATATAAATTCATTAAACTTAAAAGCAAAGCAAAAACATGTTTAAACACAAGAGATTGCAAACTAAACTAAAATGATAAAGGCCTAGAAATTTTAGCTTTTTTCCTTAATAGTTAAAAACAGAAACATAGCTTTATGTAATGTTTTTTGTTAACCACTCTACTAATATGTTAATTATATCATTACATGATTTTCCAAGAACAACAACATGTAATTCCATTTATTTATTCTCTATAGAGGCAGAGGAAAGAAGTAGATTAAGAAGCTGTCAAGATGATAAAATGACAGCCAATGCAAATTTATTTTTGCAATATAGCATGCAAGATTTGTAAATGTTATTATAAAACAGAAGCCGCAAAGTAGCTGCAGGCACTGAATGAATGCTTCAGGCACTGAATGGAAGAAATAATACTAAGACATTAGAATGTCTGAAGCAACTGAGAAAAAAAAAAAAAAAGTTAAAGGCTCCATCTAAACTGCATTAAAAAGAGAACCTGACAGTAAATCAAGCCAAGGATAAGGACACGTACCAGTATTAAAGCACTCAAATTGCTATAAAAGTTAGCTTGTAATCTGGAAGCAGACTGCTAAAGAATTATTTGCTACACCATTGTGTTTGATTGAACAGCTAACTATGTGATTACAAAGACAACTGTTAGCAAATTAGACCCTTATCTTCAGTTTTCCAGAAGACACCTCAAAGTATTCCACTTTCATATAATCTAAACGCTAATACACTCATATACACTGGTGGTATCTCACTGATTTCAATGGGGATGTAACAATATACTATGACATGATAATTTGGCCTCATAGCTTTTTGTCTATACTTCAGTAATTTATGCTACTTAGTAGGTAACCAGTGAAGATTTGGGAATACAAAAACATTCCTATATCAAAGGGCTATGTTGAGATTAACTAATGCTTGCAAAGCAGTTTGAAGTTAAAAAGCACTACATAAATGCTAAGCATTATTATTACCATAGCACTAAGTTATTCCATATTATATATATAATTTTAAACATACAATTTAATCTTTTTTATTATTTGTAAAGAAGCATGATAAATTCTGTATTTATCAACCTTTTAGGTGGCAATAGTGCACATGCAGAAATAATGTATTTAAACCATTATTGCAAATGCTTTCCTTGTAATTCAAGCAATAGGATCTCAAGAAAAATGTGGAAATTAAGCCAAATCCTTCAGACATCAAGTCTTAACTAAACAACCTCTATAGATTGATAGATTAATTATTTTTAAAATGCTTAAAATCTTCATCCCATATTAACATGACATAACCTATATTCAGGAAAAGGCTGTTGGGACTTGATATATTATCTGATAACCATCTTTTCCCCTCTTCAAACCTGGTGATTAATAAGAACAATTTTTTAAAAATTATCTGTTAATATGACCATCTCAATTTTAAGTCAGGCTAAAATGGGTGGATAAGCTCTTGCTGAGGGCCAAATGAATGTACCCTCTGGAGTTTTATAATACAACCTACAACTATCTTAATATTTGATATGCAGCTGGGGCATATGACAATTGTATTAAAGTATGATGAGCATTGACAAGCTAGGATCTATATAAAGGTCATTCAAATATTTCTGTCTCGTCTCTCTTTAATGAGTGATCATGTTTGGAAGTTACAGAGGAGGTAGCTGCCCCTCACTAGAATATCTAACCAGTGGCTATTCACCATCTCATCATTTTAACTGCTGCCAGGTTCCCCCAGATGAACCCTTTCATTTTAGCATCATTTTGTAACAGCAGATCTAACTGTAAGAAAAGACCGCAGGCTCAAACATAGATCATAACAGACTTTTATCTCAAAAGGATGGACAAAAACAGAAAGTCTAAGCCAAAACATGAGTTAAACTAAGCAAGGGACATAAAAGGTAATAAGAAGTAGTTCTTTAAATACATTGAGAGCAAGAGAAAGATGAAGGAAAGTGTAGTTCCTCTATTTAGTGGAAAAGGAGCGCCAATAACTCAGGACATCAAGAAGGTTGAGGTTAAATGCCTATCTTGCTTCAGTCTTCATTAAAAAAGGTTAATGATGACCTGATATTCAACTCAATTAATATCAATAACAAGGGAATGCCAACCAAAAAAAAATAAAAAATGGAAATAACAGGTTAAAGAATATTTAGATAAGTTAGATGTATTCAAGTTGGCAGGCCATGATGAAATTGGGTACTTAAGGAACTAACTGAAGTTGTCTCGGAACCATTAGCCACGTTATCTCCGAGAACTCATGGAGGATAGGTATGGTTCCAGGGAGAAGGGCAAACACAGCACCTATATTTAAAGAGTGGAACAAAGAAGACCTGGGGAACTATAGAGCAGTCAGTCTAACTTTGATACCTGGAAAGATCTGGAACAAATTATTAAACAATCAATTTGTAAGCACCTGGAGGATAATAGGGCTATAAGGAATAGCTAGCATGGATTTGTCAAGAGCAAATCATGCCAAACCACCTTCATATCCTTCTTTGATAGGACTGCTGGCCTAGAGGATGGGAGGAAGCAATAGATGGGATACATCTTGATTTTAGTAAAGCTTTTGACACAGTCTCACATAACACTTTCATAAGCAAACAAGGGAAATGCAATCTAGATTAATTTGCTATAAGGTGGGTGCACGACTGTTTGAAAGACCTTACTCAAAGAGTAGTTATCTGTGGTTCACTGTTAAACTGGGAGGGTGTACCTAGAGGGGTCCCAAAAGGGACAGTCCAAGATCTGGTAAAAATCAATATTTTCATTAATGATTTCAATAATGAAGTGGAGAGTATGCTTATAAAATTTGCAAACACCAAGCAGGGAGGGGTTGCAAGCACTTTGGAGGACAGGATTGGAATTCAGAGGATCTTGACAAATTGGAGAATTGGTCTGAATTCAACAAGATGAAATTAAATAAATACAAGTGCAGAATACTTCACTTAGGAAGGAAAAATCTAATGCATAATTACAAAGTGGGGAATAACCAGCTAGATGGTAGTACTGCTAAAAAGGATCGGGGATCACAAATTGAATGTGAGTCAACAATGTGATACAGTTGTGAAATAGGCTAATATCATTCTGGGGTGTATTAACAGAAGTTTTGTATGCAAGACATGGGAGGTAATTGTACTACTCTATTCGGTACTGGTGAGGCCTCAGCTGGAGAACTGTGTCCAATTCTATGCACCATACTTCAGGAAAGATGTGGACAAACTGAAGAGAGCCCATAGGGAAGCAACAAAAATGATAAAAGGTTTAGAAAACCTGACCTATGATGAAAGGTTTTGAGAAAACACAACTATGGGGTGACCCAATAGTGGTCTTCAAATATGTTAAGGTCAGTTATAAAGAGGACTGTGACCAATTGTTCTCCCTGTCCACTGAAGGTAGGACAAGAAGGAATGGGCTTAATCTACAGCAAGGGAGATTTAGGTTAGATATTAGGAAAAACGTTCTAACTATAAGGGTAGTTAAGCACTAGCACAAACTTTCAAGGGAGGTTGTGGCATTTCCATCACTGGAAGTTTTTAAGAACAGGTTGAACAAATATATATCAAGTGTACTTGGTCCGTTCTTAATGCAGTGGGCTGGACTTGATGAGTTGTCGAGATGCCTTCCAGCCCTACACTTCTGTAATTCTTTTCTTACAGTTATATTAGCACATTTGTCACCTCCACTATTTGTCTTATCTTATCTTAGGCAGTGCCCCAGGCAGCCACAGTCCCAAACACACTCCTGTATCCAGATTTGCCACATCTCTAGGCTGACCCACCACTGATCTCCAGAGGTAAAGAAATTGCAGCTCAGAGTGAGGATCCCTTCCAGAATCAGTGATATTAAAAGTCCATCCTTTGACTGGGGGGAGGGGGGGAAGGGGCTGTTAACAAGCCAAAATAAATACCTTACTTTCCAAAATGTATTAGTTAAAATCCCACTCTAAACTAGTATTTTAATATTTTAGAAAGTTTATGGAGATATATGTAGGAAAACAATGTGGTTACAGTCATTCCTACAATTAAATATGACTTTCAATATAATAATTTCAACTTTAAAAAAAAGTTTTCCTTTACTGAAAGCCAAAAGTAGCATTCTTTAATCCAAGAACTGTACCTAATTTCCTTGCTAATCCATTAACCATTGTAATAAATGACTCAAATTTGAACAAGGGATAGCAGTATTAAAAACTTAGAACTAGAAAAACATCAGCATGGATATCTTGATCTTTCAGAAACAAGTAAAAACAGGAGGGTAGCTTTGCAAAACTTCAGACTGCACATTTAGGAAGCTATCTATGTTGTAATTTCAGCTGCAGAAATCCCTTTAACCCACACAGGGATCATATACAGTATACTCCAGATGTCAGAAAGTTATTGAGTGCTAAAAGAAAAAGTGTCATAATACAGAAGTCCCAGTTTATTCCTGAAGTTTCTTAGATTCCCTAAAAAAAATCCTAAATATTGCTTGACTGCCAATCTACACCGCTGCCAATAGTACACTCAAAAATGAGGCAGAGCAGCTTGCATTCCAGTGCATGCAGAAAGAACAAAAATAGCAAACAGTAACTTAGAGAAGAGTGATAAATTCTGGCAAACCATGGCATGTAAAAATGAAGCCCAGTTATGGTGTATCAGTAGCCTTTATCAGAGTCGATTGAAATCAGCTGATTTGTGGAACTGAGGATTTTATAATGAACATAGAACTTCTTTTCATGTAAGAAAATGGTGTGGTGATAAGATGTAAACTACCTTCAAATAGGGAGGGCACAAAACTATAAGTATCCTGCACATATGATTAAGTGTCATGAAAGGTATCGCATTTATCACTTTGCAGATAGAATGACTCTAAATTTCTCAGGTATATCTTGCATATTGTGATAAATGGCCCTTGAAGACAATGCCATTCTGAAGAAGGAAAGCTGGGCCTTTGAATAACATGCTACTTGTGGAGAGAGTTCAGTCAGCTGATTTCCCAGTTAAAAGCCTGAACTTCTGTCTGGGAGCAGTGCAACACTGGAACTTCCTCAAGAAATTCCTGTGGTGGTCCTCCCCTGAACATCCTGTTGGTACAACACTAGACTTCCTTGAACTAAATATGAGCCCTTCAACTGCAGAAACTAATTGAATGAAGTTGGGAGAGAAACCAAGCTATTGTTTCCAGTATATGGGCACACTTAGGGTTACCATATTTTAATTTAAAAAAAGGAGGACACTCCACGGGGCCCCGGCCCCGCCCCAACTCTGCTCCGTCCGAGCACCGCCAGCCCCCAGCCTAGCACCGCCGGCCCCAGCGGCTCTGGCCCGGACCCAAGCCCCACGACCCCTCCCTCCCTATCTTCCCGGACATGTCCGGCTTTTTGGGATTTCCTCACGGACGGGGATTTGAGGCCCCAAAAGCCGTACATGTCCGGGAAAATCCGGACGTATGGTAACCCTAGGCACACTGTATATTCAATGAATCAAAATAAACAAACTACATTTCCATTGAAGCCCACAAAAGCACTGTCCTCTGTATACCCAGAAAATTTGGTATAAAAGAGGCTCAGCAGAAAGTATGAAGTAATAATAAATAATAAAAGATCATAATGGCAGAGTTCTTACTGAAGGTGATTTTATCAAATGTAGGTGGAGCGATTACTTGCATTCTGTATGCCGCTTACAACATAGTAGAACAGAAAAGAGAGTATAGAGGCGGAGACATCAACCCTGTGAGAGGATGCATTCTAATATGATAATGAAACTTGGGGTAGAAAACAGATCAGCAGAACTGCTAAAAGCAATTGGTTACCACAGTACTGATCTCATGTGGAAAATTTGCCATAACATATGGATGACTCAAAATTGACAGGACGGGAAGAAGGGACTCTTTAAACTTACCAAAAAAAGGGGATATCACAGAGTGCAGTAGCTACTATCATCTCCCTGATAATACTGCGCTATATAATTCAGGATCACATGAATTGAATGATAGAAGCGGAACTACCACCAGAACAAGCTGTCATATCAATGAAAAATGCAGGGCGTATAATCACACACTGACTATGTGTTTCATTGACTGCTCCAAAGTGTATGATACCATTTGACATGACTGTCTCTGGAGGATACTGGCAGACATGGGGATTCTGAAGCATCTCATTGAGCTCATTGCAAGTCTCTAGTGTCAACAATAGACCATGGTGCAAACAAGAGGTGTGACAAAGAGTGGTTTTCCACTGGGCAGTGGTTTTCCACTGCATTCTGTTTCCAAGTCTTTCCAACATGTATGCAGAATTTATTATTAGACAAACCCAGGAAGATTTTGATTGAGTGGAAGGAAGTAGGATTTAGATTGGTGGATACCTCTTAATTGACTTCAGAAATACTGATGATACAACTGCGACACAGAGGCCCATTGGTGTCAACTGGCAAAGGGTTAACTTCTTTATAAGTAACTCCTGTCTCAGGCTTGGCAAACTCACCACATATAATAAACCATTTTCTTGATATTTATCCATACAGGATAGCATGTGAGGTCTATACTGAAAGCTTGTACCTCACTGATACTCAATCATTGCAATGTGTGCGCACAGGTAATATTTAAGGAATGATGTAACTATATTGAAACGAGTCACCAGGGAAGTATATATTTCAGCGATGGCCCATTCAAGTGGGAGGGAGTTGTCATCCCTCCTTAGCTAGCCAATGATGTAATGTATTGCTCAACTGTTCACCTTTTCACCAACCCAAAAGTCAATGAAAAACCATCCAAGACACTCCTGGAAGTGAAAAGGAATGATACAACAGTGCAGGGATCGCCCTATCTGTGAATAAAGACAAAAGACCTATTCATTATATCACAGGGTGAAGAAAGACACTCTGGATCCATTCACTGGGGAGGTACCTTGATGAGAGGGGGTGCTTCATGACAGACTGGATTCTAGCTGCAAAGACTGAACTTTGGACTGAAAACCTACTTTATTAGATAGGAAAGGTAACTATTATTAAGGGTAGGCCCTAGTTTGCGTTTTATGATTTTGTTTTGTATGTAACCACTTGTTTCCACCACTCATGCTTGTTTCTCTTTGAATCTCTATTCTTTCTTAACTAAATTTCTTTTTATTTTACTATAATTGAACTCAAGAGCTGTGTGTGATACAGGAGCAGTAGGCTACGGTAAAACTGGTAAACTGGAGTTCACTGTTTCTTTAGGAACAGAGGATCTGGATTTCTATGGGTAACCAGTGATCAAGGGCTGGATACCACTGGGGGACATTTTGAAGAGAGTCGAGAGCTGGGGTGCATCTATTGCCAATCTCTTGCATCTCAGGGCAAAGGAAGGACTGCGTGGCTGACAGGCTTGTTCTGTTAGGAAGTTTACACTCAGCTGGCAAAAGGCAAGACTCCCTCATGCTGGAGGCAGGTGGCAACGGGATAACTCACAGCCATGGGTGCCACATTATTTGCCTCAAACATCAGTGCAGTGCAACAAATGTTGGAGTCCACAAAAATAGTGAGGAACAGGGACTATCCCTGAACTTGGCAAGAACAAAATGCGTGTATGTTGACACAAATCAATTATAATAGGACGCAAGTGGACATCACGATTAATCGTCAAGCTATAGAGGCAGTTGTTGAATTTAATTATGTGGGATCATACATATTCAACCAAGGAGATTGTTTCAAAGAAATTGGAAGATGACTAGGGATGGCTCCTTCAGCCATGGTCTCCCTTACGGAAGTGTGGAATCATTGTAGCATCTCAAAATACACAAAGGTATGACTGGTGAAAAACTTAATTTTTTTCCATAGTGACTTATAGATGAGAATCCTGGGAAATTAACGCTGCTGACAAGAAGAAAATTGGAGCCTTTCAGATGTGGTGCTGGCAAAGACTTATGTAGTTCTTGGACAGAAATTAGAAATATTACAGGAATCACATCAGGTGTACAGATAGAAATAACCTTGAGAAAAGTATCATGGAAGGAATGGTGGCAGGTCATCGTACTAGGGGACAAGCAGTGAAGAGATGGATAGACGGCATGTGGAAGATCACCAGAAGATCAGCTGCTGTGTGTCAGTGACCAGTACGTGGGTGGTTGTGCCTAGAGTTGGAGCAGGAATCAAGCCTAGTGCTTACAGCTGGAGTCAGTAGCCAGGAACAGGAGCCAAGGGTCAGATCCAGAGTCAGAAATTTGAACTAAGGGTCAGAACCAGAGTCAGAGGCCAGATGGCAGAGCCGTGCATCTGAGCCTGAGTCAGAAGTCACCGATCAGAGCCGAGGTACAGAGCCTGGGGAGAGGCAAGGCAGGGACAAGACAAGGGCCAAGGCAGGAGCAGGACAAAATATAGTGGGAACAAGCAGGAGCAGGAGCTATTGCAGCCATGGGGAAATGCTTTAAGCAGCTACTGAACTCCTGCTGGGCTTAATGGCCAGTCTGCTGACTCTTCCAACCGATCAGACTATGTAGCCAGTCCGCAGAGGTGGTGCTAGCCCACTGGGGGCCTACACAGGAATATTTTGGGCCACCCTCCCCGACACAACTCATAATAAAAAGTGAATAGGGGCCTCTTTGAGCTGCTCGGAGCCCTAGGCAATTGCTTAGTCTGCTTATGCCTAGCACTAGCTCTGCCAGTCAGTCAGTTTACTATAGGCGAGCTGCGCTCATTTGGCTGTCTATATACTAGTTCTGCTGCGGGTCCTGATTCCTGACGCTGAGTGTGTGAAGTTAGCAATGGATCAAGAAGGCTTCCAAAAATTCTGCTAGGATGTCACCAGTATTGAGACATGACTTTACTTACATGAAATTGACTTTACTTACTTATGAAATAATTCTCCATTTTGGAAAAGATTTGTACAGCAATCCCATCAAATTCTAAGCATTGGAGTCAATCTTTTCTAAACAGAAAAGAATATCAGATAATAAACTAAACTTTATAAGTACCTATCAAATAACAAAATATAAAAAACCATGCTCAGCCAAATCTATTCTAACTAGAGTAATATTCACCAACAATAAGTAATAACTGCCATATCCAACCAGCCAAAACTATCTAAAATAGTATTTATAAGGCCCTGATCAGCATAGTATCTCATTGCCTCTCAATACTTCCCTCGATCAAAAGCCTCAGAAAAAAAGTAAACTATGAAGTTTACTTGTAAGGTTGAACAATGCAGCCAAATGTGTGGGGATTGAGATCCAGAGTCAAGGATCACTCAGAGAATGTTCCTGGCCACTAACCGCTTCCCTTTTACACTGACAGGGTGTTAGCAAGAATGCCACTGCTGATCACAACTGGTGGTATCAAAGAGAGACAGCTGATCTCTCAAATGACAGATTCCAAATGATGTTGGGCTAGGCCTTTCCAACTCAAAACCAGCCCCTTAAAATCTTCTCAAACAAGGCAGTCAGTGAAAACTACACAGCACTGGTGTGTGTTGTGCTGTCTGAATAAGGTACCGTTTAATACAAGGGGCAGCTGTACTCTGCACCAACTTCTGCTTTTGAATGGTACCAAAGCATAGCCCCATAAAAAGAGCTTATTACTGTAGTCTAGTGACAAAAACATGTATAACTGTAGCAAGATAGCCACATTTCTTTCATGTGGCTTTCTTTTTGCCCACTCGAGATGGAAAAATCAAGTTTTGCTCCCAGGTGCTAAATGAGTATCCAAGAAAAGTGCAGGATAGAAGATGACCACTAATGTGGCATTTGGCCATCTACACGTGGCCAGAAGGCAATGCTCATTTGGATGCAGATGTTGCTACTTTCATCTATGCAACTTCACATTTGGACTACTGCAACATCTTGGAGCACTGGTTACCTATCCCAGACAGATTTAAAATGTTAGTCCTCCATAGCCTGGGACCAGTCTACCTATAAGCCCATCTTTCTCTCTCTCTAAGACACAGTGCTACAGTTGTAATCAGTAGAAACACTTATGCTTTCCTCAATAAAATAGAAAGACGGCTGTTGGCAGAGCATTTTCTTAAAGGGCCCCAGAGCAACCAAAACTATTAGTATAGATCCTACACTCTATACGCAAATCTGAAAGCAGGCTGACTCAAAACAAGGATATCTGAGGATTCCGGATACTCCATCACAACTTTCTCAATAAACCTACACAGAAAAGGAAAACTGGACACAAGGTTAATGGTTAGCAAGATCATTAGACTCAAGAGGGTTGTTGTTTTTTTGGGGAGGGAGTGTAAAACAGAGGTTTCACAATGGCTTTCTTAGTGACAGCTGGCACCCTAAACCAATAAAATAAAGATGATGACACGGATGAGTACTTCTCCATTAGACTGACATGATAATCTTGGATACCAAAATTGGTTGCCAGAAATAAGTGAGATTTTTCTTTACAGACTTTGATAAAACTCACATTTAATTATTTTAAACTATACAAATTAGATGTCGCTTTAAATCACTTCTCTCAGAATTACTGAATTTTAATTTTTTCAAAGATATACACTCATCACACCTCTTACATTAAATATCCAAAAATTAACTGTTCTGCTAATCACCTCTGCCTTAGCAAATCAATAAGCAGTACAATGTCCACTACTACGTGACAGCAACTCTTTCTTCTTTGAGTCTAATGACCACATTTCAGTAATTAATGAACCAAACACAGCTCAGTTAATCCCATTACTGCAATAAGGATCTATTCTCTTCTTGATGTGCATGCATAACTCCCATTAACATTAATGGAAGTTATGAATGTTTATCATAGGGGTAATAAGCTCTTTTGAATGTACTGTGCACAACCTACCTGGGGATGTGAAATGGTTCTAGTAGGATATATTGCATTCCCTGCTGCAACATCATGGAAAAAAGATTGTACACACTTCTGTTGACCACAATGATATGACTCTGAAAGAGTAGTCATACTGCAGGAGATATATGGAATGATTATAAGCATGAGTATCTGTCAACTGTTGTGCACTCCATATTTTGTTTTTTAAAACAGTATCAGATTTTTAATCTTTTGGGATTTTTATATGCTAGTGGACTAACGAGGTGATGGACAAACAGGTAAAAAGCTGTCCTAATTTTGAGAGCCTTAAGAGAACAAGCTATAGAACTGCACAGGATATTACTATAGTACAAAGCATCAAGTGATGGGACAAAAATTATCAGATCAATGGGCTCACAGTGCAATTCCAAGGAATATATCAATAAGGCAATACACAACTGATGAACAAAGAGAAAGAAAGAAAGAAAGAAAGAAAGAAAGAAAGAAAGAAAGAAAGGTCCCCTGAAGCTAAGACATTTTGGGTAAAGAAACCAGAGCCTATGAGAATGACCATGTGAAAGGGACAGTAGCTAAGTACTTAGAATAAGAGATCATAAGATTTCCCCCTACACTAAAACAAAAATTAGATGTAGAAGTCTAGCGCTGCAAAATTTGGCTAATACAAAACATGCCTGCAACTTGTATCTTTGTCTTGTGATACTGTTACCTCATGAACTCCGGAGCCCTAGTTATAACAGGCTGAGTTAAACAAAGTTAACATAGCCAAAATAAAGGGCTTCAGTTTTAGATCTATTAGAGTTTTTCAGTTTTCAAATATAAATGAACACCTAGAGTGTTTTTAAAATGCTCCATAACACTGATATCTGTGTACAATTTTAGAAATATATTTTGTGTAATCTATGCATGAAATATTTTAAAACACTAAATATAACTCAGGATTCTTTCAGACACAAAAGAAAAGTTTATTTGAAAGACTGCCAAAATTACTTTTATAGCTGACATGAAACTGACACAGTAACCTGCTAAATATTTGTGCAAGTACTAACAACCAAGCAAAGGATATCAGAGACAGTGACTAGAAGAACAAACAGCTGCCTGTACTTAAGCATTCCATTCTGCTAGCATAGCTAATATGATTGGCAAAGGAAGTTACACCCACTTTATAATACTACTACTACTACATTTGGCAAGTAGATGTTCTAAATGGAAATATTCCAGCAATGAATTTTCCAAAAGATGTTGTGTGATTCATTAAAAAAAGGTCAAAACCAAATAAACTATAAGTTTCATTGCAAAAAAGCTTGAGAATTATTAAAATTATGCACATACATATAATATGTGTATATACAGTACATGACTATTTAAGATTAATATCACTTGGGTTCAGAAATTAGTGATCATAAATCAAGAGGCTATTTTGACTATTAGTAGATTGTGAAATATAGTTGAAATGTATTTATTTCAACTGGTATCTGTGATAATATATGTGAACCTCCTACTGATTTGTGGATGGCCATTATCAGAAATGTCACTTTTCAGCAAACTCTGGCAGCATAAGGAGAGGTTATTCACCTCATGGTTGCTCTATTTCAGGTGTCCCTGTGCCCTTGATCGGAAATTTCTGATAGCAGTGCCTGTTCAGCCCATGCATGCACCCCATATATCCTCGTGCCTCACACCTCGCACCGACCTTATATAGGCTTGCATGAGCAAACCACCCTCAGTTCCTTCTCCATCGCAAAGACCCACAAGGGAGATACTGAAGCAGAAAGGAAAGAGGGTGGGTAGTGTAGCACCCTCAGGTGAATGCATCTCAGAGTTGTACTGTGGGTACTGCAGAAAGTGAGTAAATTCTCCTTCTTGTTGGATTAGTGTCCCTGTGGGGGCTCCACTTCAGATGACTGCCAAGTAGTACCCACTTTAAGGAGGTGGGAAGTTCAGATCAGAATCCAATAGAGAAGAGATAACTGCATTACCGCAGATACCAAAGCGTAATGATTAGAAAAAGTATGACCAGCGGACCAAGTTACCACTTCTTGAGTAGTTCAGTGCAGTTTTGGGGAAAAAACTGGAAGATGAAAGGTTTGATTAATATGAGATTCTGAGGACACCTTTGGTAAAAATTTTGGATGTCCTGTAAGTGTGGTGAGCTATTTTCAGACACACTCATCTTCATAGACGCAGTAACCATCCCAAACACACAAAGTCATCTGTTATCTATAGCCAGGCACTCTGATACCATAGAATATGCTCCGAGGAGTAAGACTGCGATATACATGTTAACACACTCAAATCTGCCTTCATCAAACAAGGACACTTCACCAGAAAAGTAGATCGCATCATGGAACAGGCCATCCAAATACCGTGAGAGAACCTGTTTCAATAAAGAAATAAAATCCCCGCTGACTGCACACTCCCTAACCTGCTAACCCACACTGGAACCCATAAGGGGTATCATCAAACAACTACAACCCAAACTCAACTGGGACCCCATCCTGACAGAAATCATTCCTGAACCCCTCCCCTTCTGGCCTTCAAACAACTCCCCCAAACTCTCCAAGTTTACCAGCAGAAGCAAGCTCCTCACAGACCAAGGCACTGACTCAAAGTAGCTACAGTGATCAACACCCACCGCAAGATCCATGGATCCTACACATGCCCATCACAACATGTGGTGTCCCTCCCCCAGTGCACTAAATTCCCTAATAAAAACTATGTGGATGAAACCACACAATCACTACATTCTCGAATGAACTCATACAGGAAAATGATAAGCCAAAAACACTGTATCATCTGTGGCTTAAAACTTTTCACAAAGTGATCACTCTATATCTGACCTATCAATCCTCATCCTCAAAGGAAACCAGCATAAAAATTTCAACAGATGAGTCTGGGAGCTTAAATTCATAACTTTGCTAGACACTAAAAATCATGGTCTTAATAAAGACACTGGTTTTATGACTTCTTATAAGAATCTGTAACCCACTAACCCCCTTTTTGTCCTATGACTACTGGGGTGTTAACAGGCCACTTCATCTTGAATGGTCCCTTAGAATATGTGCCCACTACTTATGCTGAACTGTTTGGTCTTGTGTTTAACTGTGACACTCTGAGTAACTTTCTCAGACATATGGAAGAGCTCTGTGTAGCTCAAAAGCTTCTCTCTTTCACCAACAGACGTTGGCCCAATAAGAGATATTATCTCACCCGCCTTGTGTCTTTAATAACCTGGGACTGACACAGCTACACCACTGCATATGAGAAATCTGTTGAGTCTGCAAATAGCTTGCGACCAACAAAGGGAAAAATCTTTGGAATTACTCTGAACCTCTCTTGGAAAGCCCAACAGCTGTAGCAAAGACACTATTCTCATGACCACTGCAATAGACACAGACCATGTTGCAGTATCTGCAGCATCCAAGCAGGCCTGGAGCAATCTCTTTGCCAGGAGCTGATCCTCTTCTATAATGGACTTAAACTGGTCCCGATGTTCTTAGCACATGAGAACAGCCATCCTGGGTCAGATCAAAGGTCCATCTAGCCCAGTATCCTGTCTTTTGACAGTGGCCAATGCCACATGCCCCAGAGGGAATGAACAGAACAGGTAATCCATCCCCTGTCGCCCATTCCAAGCATCTGGCAAACACAGACTAGGGACACCATCCCTGCCCATCCTGGCTAATAGCCATTGATAGACCTATCCTCCATGAACTTATCTTGTTCTTTTTTATATCTTGTTATAGTCTTGGCCTTCACCACATCCTCTGGCAAAGAGTTCCACAGGTTGACTGTGCATTGTGTGAAAAAATACTTTTTGTTTTAAACCTGCTGCCTATTAATTTCATTTGGTGACCCCTAGTTCTTGTGTTATGAGAAGGAGTAAATAACACTTCCTTATTTACTTTCTCCACACCAGTCATGATTTTATAGACCTCTATCATAATTCCCCCTTAGTCGTCTCTTTTCCAAGCTGAAAAGTCCCAGTCTTATTAATCTCTCCTCATATGGCAGCCATTCCATACCCCTAATAATTTTTGTTGCCCTTTTCTGTACCTTTTCTAATTCCAATATATCTTTTTTTAGATGGGGCAACCACATCTGCAGACAGTATGATGTGGGCGTACCATGGATTTATATAGAGGCGATATGATATTTTCTGTGTTATCTATCCCTTTCTTAATGATTTCCAACATTCGGATAGCTTTTTTGACTGCCACTGCACATTGAGAGGATGTATTCAGAGAACTATCCACAATGACACCAAGATCTCTTTCTTGAGTGGTAACAGATAATTTAGACCCGATCATTTTATATGTACAGTTGGGATTATATTTTCCAAAATGCATTACTTTGCATTTATCAACACTGAATTTCATCTGCCATTTTGTTGCCCAGTCACCCAGTTTTGAGCGATCCCTTTGTAGCTCTTCACAGTCTGCTTGGGACTAAACTATCTTGAGTAGTTTTGTATTATCTGCAAATTTTGCCACCTCACTGTTTATCCCTTTTTCCAGATAATTTATGAATATGTTGAATAGAACTGGTCCCAGTACAGACTTCTGGGTGACACCACTATTTACCTCTCTCCATTCTGAAAACTGACCATTTATTCCTACCCTTTGTGTCCTATATTTTAACCAGTTACCAATCCATGAGAGGACCTTCCCTCTTATCCCATGACTGCTTACTTTACTTAAGAGCCTTTGGTGAGGGACCTTGTCAAAGGCTTTCTGAAAATCTAAGTATATTATATCCACTGGATCCCCCTTGTCCACGTTTGTTGACCCCCTCAAAGAATTCTAGTAGATTGGTGAGGCATGATTTCCCTTTACAAAAAACATGTTGACTCTTCCACAACAAACTATGTTCATCTATATGTGACAATTTTGTTCTTTACTATATTTTCAACCAGTTTGCCCGGTACTGAAGTCAGGCTTACCGGCCTATAATTGCCGAGATTACCTTTGAAGCCCTTTTTAAACATTGGAGTCACATTAGCTATCCTCCAGTCATTTGGTACAGAAGACTACAGTCAATAGTTCTGCAATTTCACATTTGAATTCCTTCAGAACTCTTCGGTGAATACCATCTGGTCCTGGTGACTTATTATGGTTTAGTTTATCAATTTGTTCCTAAGCCTCCTCTAATGACACCTCAATCTAGGACAGTTCCTCAGATTTGTCACTTAAAAAGAATGGCTCAGGTTTGTGAATCTCCCTCACATCCTCAGCCGTGAAGATCGACGCAAAGAATTCATTTAGTTTCTCCACAATGGCCTTCTAGTCCTTGAGTGCTCCTTTAGTATCTCGATTGTCCAGTGGCCCCACTGGTTGTTTAGCAGGCTTCCTGCTTCTGATGTACTTGAATTTTTTTTTTGCTATTACTTTGAGTCATTGGCTAGATGTTCTTCAAATTCTTTTTTGGCCTTCCTAATTATATTTTAACACTTCATTCACCAGAGTTTATGCTCCTTTCTATTTTTCTCACTAGGATTTAACTTCTACTTTTTAAAGGATGCCTTTTTGCCTCTCTCTGCTTCTTTTACTTTGTTGTTTAGCCATGGTGGCACTTTTTTGGTTCTCTTACTATGTTTTTTTAATATGGGGAATACATTTAAGTTGAGCCTCTATTATGGTGTCTTTAAAAAGTTTCCATGCAGCTTGCAGGGATTTCACTTTTTGTGCTGTATCTTTTCATTTCTGTTTAACTAACTTCCTCATTTTTGTGTAATCCCCCTTTCTGAAATTAAATGCTACAGTACTGGCTGCTGTGGTGTTTTCCCAAACCACAGGGATGTTAAATTTAATTTTATTATGGTCACTATTACCAAGCGGTCCAGCTATATTCACCTCTTGGACCAGATCCTGTGCGCCACTTAGGACTAAATCAAGAATTGCCTCTCCTCTTATGGGTTCCAGGACTAGCTGCTCCAAGAAGCATTCATTTAAGGTGTCCAGAAACTTTCTCTCTGCATCCCGTCCTAAGGTGACAGGTACCCAGTCAGAAACCCCCCATTATTATTGAGTTTTTTATTTTTATAGCCTCTCTAATCTCCGGGAGCATTTCACAATCACTATCACCATCCTGGGTCAGGGGGTTGGTAATATATCTCTATTGTTATATTCTTATTATTTGAGTATGGAATTACTATCCAAAGAGATTCTATGGTACAGTTTGGTTCATTTAAGATTTTTACTTCATTTGATTCTACGCTTTCTTTCACATATAGTGCCACTCCCTCATCAGCCTGACCTGTTCTGTCCTTCCGATATATTTTGTACCCTGGTATTACTGTGTCCCATTGTTTATCCTCATTCCACCAAATTTCTGTGATGCCTATTATATCAATATCTTCATTTAATACGAGGCACTCTAGTTCACCCATCTTATTATTTAGACTTCTAGCATTTGTATATAAGCACTTTAAAAACTTGTCACTGATTAGCTGTCTGCCATTACATGATGTAATTGAATGGGACTTTTTTTCATTTGACTGTTTCTCATGAGATCATATCTGTATTTTATCATCTTCCATCCTCTCCTCCTTACTAGCACATTGAGAATCTCCATTAATAGATCCTCCCCTAAGGGATGTCTCTGTCTGAACCATGTGCTCCTCCACACCTGTCGGCTTTCCCCTAGCCCTTAGATTAAAAACCGTTCTACGATCTTTTTAATTTTAAGTGCCAGCAATCTGTTTCCATTTAGTTTAGGTGGAGCCCACCCTTTCTGTATAGGCTCTCCCTTTCCCAAAAGTTTCCCTAGTTCCTAATAAACCTAAACCCCTCCTCCCTACACCATCATCTCATCCATGTGTTGAGACCTTGCAGTTCTACCTGTCTAACTGGTTCTGCGCGTGGAACTGGAAGCATTTCAAAGACTGCTAAGAGGTCCTGGACTTCAATCTCTTACCTAGCAGCTTAAATATGGCCTCCAGGACCTCTCTCCTATCCTTCCCTATGTCATAGGTACCTGCATGTACCACAACCACAGGCTCCTCCCCAGCACTACACATAAGTCTATCTAGAGGTCTCGAGAGATCTGCAACCTTCGCACCAGGGAGGCAAGTCACCATGCAGTTCTCCTGGTCAGTGCAAAACCAGCTATCTATGTTTCTAATGATCCAATTGCCCATTACTAATACCTGTCTCTTCCTAATGACTGGAGTTCCCTCCCCAGGAGAGGTATCCTCAGTGCGAGAGGATACCACAACATTATCTGGAAGGAGGGTCCGAACTATGGGATCTTTTCCCTCTGCTCCAGTTGGATGTTCTCCTTCCCTGAGATTTTTATCCTCCACAATAGCACAGAGGCTGGGGGGGGGGGGGAGAGAGGGGGAGCAGACGACACACCGTTCTACTGTGTCCTGGAAAGTCTCATCTATGTACCTCTCTGTCTCCCTTAGCTCCTCCAGTTCAGCCACTCTGATCTCCAAAGCCTGTACACTGTCTCTGAGGGCCAGGAGCTCCTTACACCGAATGCACAGATATGCCACCATTTCCTTACAAGTCCTGGTGTATAAAGGCCCAGAGAGCACAGGGTAGCCCTAGAGTCTTTCAGGCTGTGCAATTTACTGTCTGTTGCAAGAACAGTGCCAGACCATCAAACGGGAGGTCCTGGATGGACTGATGAATCTCCACCGACAAGCCCGACGACTGTAGCCAGGATGCACGCCTCATCAAAATGGCCAAAGCTCTGGTTCGGGCCGCAGGGTCCACCATATGGGAGGCTGCTTGGAGGGCTTGGCCACAGCCCTCCCCTCATCAAGGATCACCAGGAACTCCTTCCTGGACTCCTCTGGCAGTGAGTCCAAGAACTTCGCCATGGATGGCCAAATATTAAAATCATTATGGCCAAGTAAGACCTGATGTTGGCCACTCTCAGCTGGTGGCTGGCCGCAGAATAAATCTTTCTGCCAAAGAGATCAAGCCTCTTTGCCTCCTTATTCTTAGGCATCGATCCCGGCTGGCCCTATCTTTTGCCCTCATTCGCTACTGATACAACCAGTAAGCTTAAAGCGGAGTGGGTATACAGATATCCAAACCCCTTACCAGGGACGTAGCACTTTCTTTCTGCCCATTTGGAGATGGGGGGCAGGGAGCTTGCCACAAGGTCTTGATCAGTTTTACCACTCCCTCGTGGACGGGTAATGCCACCCTGGAGGGAGCTGCTGCACTTAATTGAACAGGGAGTCAGAGGGCTCAGCCAATTCCTTGGTTTCCAGCCCCAGGTTTGATGCCACCCTCTCTAACAGCTGCTGGTGGGCCCTTGCATCATCCTGGGGAGCTGTGTGGGAAGGCCCCGCTATCGCCTCATCAGGCGAAGATGAGGAGGCCGCGGGTATAGGTGGGTCTGCCAAATCCACTGCCTCTGCCAGGGGAACCTCACCCGAGGCTGGCTGCACCTTGGGATCATGCTCTGACTCCGCTTCCGAGTCCAGGAGACTGTTGCTGACCGTCTTTCAGATACCCCGGAGACCGACCGGTGCCCTTGCGATGGTTGGGAAAACCCCCAGGGGTCCCATAATTGCCAGGGGGCCAGCCACTGACCCTCCGGCCATGCATCCACTGGTGGCCCAGACAGAAATGCCAATGTGCCCTGTGGATGGCCCTGGCCTGCAGGCAGGTCTTCCTCCTCACTGTCCGAGCCTGAGGAGGGGGAGACTTGTCTGGGGGACCAGGACGGTACCGATGCTGCCTGTCTACCCCATTCCCGTGGGCCCCCTCCGTGTACCTTGGCAGGGGACCTATACTGGTATGATGGCTCTTGGTGCTGCGACTCCGGTGACTGGTGGCGGTGTTTGGTGGATCGGCGATGGTACCCCAGTGGTCGACAGCTCACACTTTGAGAGCAGTGCTGCTCCATGTACCAACAGCAAGAACGGGAATGAGAGGATCAACGTCTCTGAGACCGTCGATGTACCAGCAATCTGGAGACGGGACTCTGGGGACTGGCATCTGGACTCTTCGGAGCGGTGCTGCGAGTTTGCAGATTGACCCTGCCGCTCAAGGGACCGGTGCCGGGACTCCAGGGACTGGCGACGTGCCTCCACAGATCTGCACCAATATCCCTAAGTCTCTTTTCTTTCACTTCACCCCAGTCTCTATGCCCTAAGACATGTACCTTAATACATAGTCTTTGACTGACCAATTTCATGACAATGATTTCATGACAATGAGCAATGAAATGTGTTATTGGATAAATATTTTTAAATAAATACATTTATTCAAGATTAAATAAGAACATAAGAATGGCCATACTGGTTCGGACCAGTGGTCCATCTAGCCCAGTACCCTGTCTTCCAACAGTGGCCAGTGCCAGAGACTTCAGAGGGAATGAACAGAACAGGGCAATTATTGAGTGATCCATCTCCATCGTCTAGTCTCAGCTTCTGGCAGCGAGGGGTTTATCGACAACCAGAGCATGGGGTTGTATCCATGACTATGTAACACACTTTTATTTAGTTGTAGCTGATTAACAGGTTGTTCTATAAATGTATAAAGAAGAATGTATTGTGCAGAGTAATAACCATTAGTTTATGCTCAATTTAAATCATGTTTCTGTGGAAAATAAAAAATATTTCTAATAAGTAAACTGTAAGGTCAGTTTTTTACACTGGCTCTTGCCCCAATAGTAGTCACTCAGATTCTGATAAAATTATGCAATGTGGTATATGAAATTTGCCTGATTTCTCTCTTGCAAACATTATCTGGCTGGGGCCATAATGTTTCTTTTACGTCATATTACTACAAGGAAATGCATATTCATTGCTTGTACTCAAACAAATACATTGATTCATTTTCCCAAAAGGTCACCTTATCCAGGGTCTCAGAGAAATTTATTAGATACCATGATTTCCAAATTGTGTTAAAAGATGGTTTTTAATTTACTAAGACTATGATGTCACCAAACAATTGGTGGCATCCCAAATGCACACTATAAAGATCTACCATCATCCTTTTATGCCATTTAGCTAAAAATTATAAAACAGTTTTAGAATACGAACCCACAAAAAATGAACAAGGCTGAAGCTATTCTGGAACTTGGAAAGGAGAAGGTACTTCCCTGCCAAATTCTGGTATTATCCTTTGCCACTTCTTATCCATTATTTTTGTAATCTAATATAAAAGAATCAGGTGGAAATTCATGGTCCTCAGAGAATAAAACAAAGAGGTTATGACGCAACTGTGGTAAAACAGAAATTCTAGGGAGACTCTAGATTTATTTACCAAAGATGCAGAGAAGACATTTTATTCACCATATTGGCAGTCCTTGCATATAAACACGATCTGTGCTCTGGTCTACAAAAATCTTCCCACATGGTTATTGGACTGGAATTAAGGCCTTTGACAGAGACCTTCAAGAGAACCCTGAAATATCAGCTGTAATATATAGTTCAAGGGAGAATAAATGAATGCTCTGTGGTTGCAGATGATATGGTATTTACTCTTGTTATGTCAGAGCTGCCCTTCAATCAAATACTTGATTTGATAACATCCTTTAGGGGAAATCTGTCAAAAAAGCAAATATTTAACAGATATGCCCCCAAACCGAGTGCAAGCAAGGGGGAAAAGAGCTATATTTAGCAGTCATGAAGCCATTGCACAGCTATATTTCACTAGCATTGATAACAAAAGAAACATCTTTTTCTGACAATTGACATTTAGTAACTGTCATTTTAAGTGTCTGATAATCTCTCATTCCCACTTCAATTCTTGATGGCCACATTTTTAGTCCCGAGAGTGAGGAGGCAAACTTAATTTTTAAAAAGAATTTAGATAACCTTTTTCACTTAGAAGTATTTATTTCAGAATTTCTCCAGTGCAAATAACTGCCAACATTTTAAAACCTGGGAGCCTAAATAAACAGTTAGGGCACCTGAATGGAACTGGCCCCAATCTTCAGAACTACTAGACAATTTCATCTCCCACTTAAGTTAGTGGGAGATAGGAGTGCTGTTTACTATGAGAGCAGGAATGCACAGCACTTCTGGAAATTGTGCTGCTTCTATCTAAACACTAGAGCTGTAAGGTGAATGGAAATTGCATTTTGCAGAGGACTTTGAAGTTTCTTTTTGTTCCACGTAGGAACAAAACCTCAAAATGTTGAAATTCTCCGCAAAATAAAATTCTGAAAAAATTTCATTTTGGTTGGGTCAAAATATTTTGGTTTTTGACTTTTTAAATTTTATATTGTGGTATAATACAAAAAAAAATCAAAATAAACATTCTTTTGAAAGGACACATCAAAACATGTCTTTCTGGAAATGTCAAAGAAGGATGCTTTGACATTGTTGGAACTCCCCCTCCCCCTGTGAAATAGACAATTTCTTGAAGCATTTTGATTTCAGTGGAATCACATGTTCAATCAAAGTATTTTTAAACCATCTTTACTAGGTACCTAACTATGGATCTAAGAACCTAACTTCAGTCACTCAGATTTTAAATTTTCTGGAAGATTTTAAAACACTATATTCTAATACACACACATATATACATATACATTCACACACATTTATGTACATATATTCTTTACATATATTATAATTTCTTAGAAAATCTGTCAAAGTATTTCACAGTCTGTGGCTCACATTAGATCTATCATTTCTCCTGGAGTCTCAGGTAATGGCTGTGGCACGTAGAGCATTTTTTTCCCATCTACCAGAGGTTGTAACTGTTCTCTGTTGCAGACCTTGCCACAGTAACCATATCTCGGTAACCTTCAGGCTGAATTACTAAAATGCACTCTATTTGGGGCTGCTTTGAAATATTCAGAAACCTCAACTCATGCAGTATGAAACTCCCCGTCTCCTGAATGGGATGAGGCATTAGGAGCTTAATACTGCTCCAACATAAAGCAATACCAAAAGATCAGAGATTGTAAAGCCAGAAAGGTTCAGTGTGATCATCTAATCTACCTTCTGCATTATACACACCAAAGAACCTCACCCAAAAATGTCTACATCAAGCAGAAGCTCTCAAATTGTTTCACTGTGTGCACCCCAACTAGACTCCTCTCCTCCCATTCACTATCACATGGACGACCTTCCCCTCCTATCTCCAGGCATATGAACCATTCCGAGCTGCACAGGCCACCTCAACTCCTTCACGTAAAACCCCTGCATACACTACAGATATTGGTTACATGAAAAAATTATATTAAGAAGGCATTTTAGTGTATTTTAAGCTTTCTTCATGCAATGTAGCAGATGGGAACAAAGAGAAGCCACCACAATGTGACCAGCCAACTTTCCATGGACACGCTCTCAAGTGCTCTAGGGGTCACAGTTTGTGAACTGCTGTATTTGAGCGAGGCTCAAATTGGTGAGTTATTTTACTGCTTTGAGGTACTATGGACTCATTTCCATTCTCTGATATACCTGAGACAAACATGCATCACCTACTTGCACTCAGTGAGAATAAAGGTCATCAAGTCAGATTCTCATTTAAATGCAATTTACTTCAATAGTGCAACATCAAACCATATGAGTACAAAAAAGCAGTGTTCTACACAAAATATTTATTCACTTCTGAGAGCATTTTAAGATGTTGCTTATCATCTGCAAAGATCCAAATGGTTTGGAACTATTTTTAAAGACGGAGAATCTTTCTTCATCTGTCTCTTAAGGTAAGGGAAGGGGTGGAATGGAAAGGGTCCCACAGAGAGTCAGGAAGTTGGGAGGAGATCTAAAGTAGCAAAGATGCTACTCCAGTGAGGAATATCTAGGATGGGTGCAGAGAAAGAGGGAGCAAAGGCAATCTCCAGTCTAGTGGCCAGTAGGCTACCAATTCATTTAACAAAAACCAACTAGTCAGAGGCTCTTACCACACACAGATTTGCAGATTTAAAGCCAGAAGGGACCATTTTGATAATCTAGTCTGACCTCCTGCATTAGAGAGATCAAAGAACCTCACCCAAAAATTTCTACATCAAGCCATGGAGCCCAATCTAAGCAGGGTCTAGGAACAAACACACCATTCCCAGCAGGCAGCTTCTCCCCAGGATATTGACCTTGTACTTTACTGCTGAGGTGACCCCCAATCCCTAATTTTCTATATCAGCCTCTGGTTACTAAAGCAGGCTCAAAACTGGTTTACCATCTCTAGCATTATACTTTCATACCTTGAGTGTCTATATGGCATCAATTTTTAGCAAAATAGCCGTTTCCAGTCCTACCCTTAGTAATACCATTTGTAATTAAGAACGGAAAATAATACACTTCACATTTATCTATGGTGACAAATGCTTCTTGAGAATCTTTCAACATTAGGGCTGAGCAAGAAGGTGCACCTTTTCCTTTAAATATTATGATTAGGGTCAAAACATTAAATGACAAGAGACACTGCTTCCATGACATTAAACAATGTTCGATTGTAAAAAGGGGCATTTGGGTACTCTGCCCCCTAATATGAGTAAGTTTAACTGGGAACTATTGTATCTTTTGTTGCTAGCCAGCAAAAATTTTACATAATGATGTAAAGTTGCCGCCTCAAATTTAAGGCATTTCATTGTTTGTTTATTGTTTTGTGAGACTAGTCAAGGATGCCCATTCTTATTCTCTAATTTTCAATTGAGTCTTTTACTCATCATTGATTGATACTGTAAAGGCCCAAGCATTAAAAGTATTAATTTGGGGAAATCTCTGTTATGTGATTATATGCAGAGGACAGTATTTTATTTACTCAGATTGCTCCATCTTCTCGCAAGCTATGAAGCTTGTAGAGAAATTCTTAAGTCAGTTTGGCTATTAAGCAGCAAGAACAGAAGAACCACAATTCCTTTTTAATTAAATAATAATAAAAAAAATCAATAATCCAAGTGAAATGGTGTCTGGGTAGCTTAGCACATCTGATAATTACAATTTAAAGAGACACTGCAAATGTCACCTCTTTTCAGAATGGTCTCTGTTGCTTCCTATGTTTGGGAAGTTATGTGCATTGGCACAATGAGCGCAAAACCATAAAGTAGTGCCCACCAAAGCCACATAAATCCTCCCCCTCAGATCTCCACGTTCAGAACAAGGTTATAAAAGATACCCATGAGCCCAATCATCCTTAGGTCCTTCTTTATGGCAGGTAGAGGGGAAAAAATCATGCCTTACCATTCATTCTCTGCATTTTTAATATCTAAACTTAAAGTAGCTATGAAAAATCCATAACTTCAAATTTTGCCTGATGAGAGCTTCACAGTTGCTTCAGCATCCATATTTGAGCATTATCATCAGTTTCAAGATTACGAAGAAAAATGGCTGAAGCTTTCAATTTACCAACCATGAAAGTTAAAATAAATAAATCAATAAGGCATATCCCTAATTCAATGTGCTCCTGCCTAAAAAGGATGAGAAAAACACACTGCCTATTAACCCAAGTTTTCTTTCATTAACATTTGTCTCACTCAAGACTTGCTTGCTACAGTTATGAGAAATGCTAGTTGCCTTTATTAGGTATCCCACAAAGAGTTAAACATTTTTCCCCCACTCTCCACACTATGGTAGTTTCACAATGGTCAAGAAAAAAATATCTATTAATCTGTGACTTTGGCTCCCCACACCACTAACCATCAAGTTTCCAACTCTAAGAGGAAAGACTCATCATCATAACCATCTGCCTCCTCTGGAACACCTAGGGGAACAATTTTAGAAATATTCGAATGGGGAGGTATCATCTCAGGGTCAGAGTACCACCCATTTTCGACATGGTTTTAAGTTTGTAGCGCTACGGATAGGCATGTCCTAAGAGTTTAGATTTGTAGAGACAATATACTCTAATGTCTACACTACGAAATTACTCCGATTTTACAGAAGTCGGTTTTGGGGACCAGATTGTATAAAGTCAAGTGCATGCGTCCACACTAAGCACATTAATTCAGCGGTGTGCATCCATAGTACCGTGGCAAGCGTTGACATTCCAAGCGGTGCACTGTGGGTAGCTATCCCACAGTTCCCGCTGCCCATTGGAATTCTGGGTTGAGCTCCCAATGCCTGATGGGGCCAAAAATTTGTCGCGGGTGGTTCTGGGTAAATGTCGTCAGTCAACCCTCCCTCCATGAAAGCAATGGCAGACAATCATTTCGAGCCCTTTTCCCTGGATTGCCCGAGCAGACGCCATAGTACTGCAAGCATGGAGCCAGTTCAGCTCACCGCAGCAGTTATGAGCATTGTAAACACCTCGCGCATGATCGTGCAGTTTATGCAGAACCAGAACCTGAAAAACCAGGCGAGGAGGCGACGGCAGCGCAGTGACGAGAGTGATGAGGACATGGACACAGACTTCTCTCAAAGCGCGGGCCCTGGCAATGTGGACATCATGGTGTTAATGGGGAAGGTTCATGTGGTGGAACGCCGATTCTGGGCCGGGGAAACAAGCACAGACTGGTGGGACCACATAGTGTTGCATGTTTGGGATTATTCCCAGTGGCTCCGAAACTTTCACAGACTAAGGCCACTTTCATGGAACTTTGTGACTTGCTTTCCCCTGCCCTGAACCGCAAGAATACTAAGATGAGAGCAGCTCTCCAAGTTCACAAGCGAGGGGCAACAGCCCTGTGGAAGCTTGCAATGCCAGACAGCTACCAGTCAGTCGGTAATCAATTTGAAGTGGGCAAATCTACTGTGGGAGTTGATGTGATCCAAGTAGCCAATGCAATCACTGAGCTGCTGCTATCAAAAGTAGTGACTCTGGGAAATGTGCAGGTCATAGTGGATGGCTTTGATGCAATGGGATTCCCTAACTGTGGTGGGGCTATAGACGGAACGCATATCCCTATCTTGGGACCGGACCACCTTGGCGACCAGTACATAAACCGCAAGGGGTACTTCTCAATGGTGCTGCAAGCACTGGTGGATAACAAGGGACGTTTCACCAACATCAATGTGGGATGGCCAGGAAAGGTTCATGACGCTCACGTCGTCAGGAATTCTGGTCTGTTTAAATGGCTGCAGGAAAGGATTTACTTCCCAGACGAGAAAATAACTGTCGAGGATGTTGAAATGCCTATAGTTATCCTTGGGGACCCAGCCTACCCCTTAATGCCCTGGCTCATGAAGCCGTATACAGGCACCCTGGACAGTAGTAAGGAGCTGTTCAACTATAGGCTGAGCAAGTGCAGAATGGTGGTAGTGTGTGCATTTGGACGTTTGAAGGGTCGCTGGCGCAGTTTACTGACTCGCTCAGACCTCAGCGAAACCAATATTCCCATTGTTATTGCTGCTTGCTGTGTGCTCCACAATCTCTGTGAGAGTAAGGGGGAGACGCTTACGGCGGGGTGGGAGGTTGAGGCAAATCACCTGGCTGCTGCTTACGTGCAACCAGACACCAGGGCAATTAGAAGAGCACATCAGGAAGCGCTGTGCATCAGAGAAGCTTTGAAAACCAGTTTCATGACTGGCCAGGTTACCGTGTGACAGTTCTATTTGTTTCTCCTTGATGAAAACCTTGGTTGACTCTAATTCCCTGTAAGCCAACCGCCCTCCCCCCTTCGATCACAGCTTGCTTGCAAAGGAAATAAAGTCACTATCATTTAAAAACCATGTATTCTTTATTAATTGATTATAAAAATAGGGATATAACTCACAAGGTAGCCTGGGTGGGGTGTGGGAGGAGGGGAGGAGGGAAGGAAAAGGCCACTTCAAAATTTGTTGAATGACAGCCTTCTGTTGCTTGGGCAGTCCACTGGGGTGGAGTGATTAGGAGCTTCCCCCCCCACACACGTTCTTGGGCGTCTGGGTGAGGAGGCGGCTATGGAACTTGGGGAGGAAGGAGGGCGGTTAAACAGGGGCTGCAGCGGCAGTCTCTGATCCTGCTGACGTTCCTGAACCTCCACCAGATGCTGGAGCATGTCCGTTTGTTCCCGCAGTAGCCCCAGCGTTGCATCCGGCCTCCTCTGATCTTTCTGCCGCCACCTCTCCTCACGTTCACTGGCCGCTTTCCTGTACTGTGTTATTGTTTCCATCCACACATTCTGCTGAGCTCTTTCAGTGCGGGACGCCTGCATGAGCTAAGAGAACATTTCATCTCATGTGCGTTTTTTTCACTGCCTTATCTGAGATAGCCTTTGGGACGGAGGAGGGAGGCCTGAAACATTTGCAGCTGCGGGAGGAAAAAAAGGGAGAGAAGTATTTAAAAAGATACATTTTACAGAACAATGGGTATACTCTTTCACGGTGAACAACACTATTCACATTATATAGCACATGTGATTTCGGTACAAGGTCATTTTTTGCATCTTATATTGAGTGCTTGCGGCTTTGGTGTTAGAGATCAAACACGCCGGGCAACAGAAATCGGCTTGCAGGTGGCCATGGTAAGCCATAGTCTTTCGGCTTCTGCAACCTTCATAACAGCAGCGCCCTCCTTTCCCATACTAAGCAAAGCCCGTTGAGTTATCCATTTAGAGCTGTGGTTTTCGTGTTAACGTGCAGCAGCAGAAACCAAACTAACCCCCCACCCATCCTTTTCTCTGGGATGATCGCTTTAACCCTCTCCGCACTGCACCTTGTGGCTGGTATCAGGGAAGACCCCTGCTAGCCAAACGTGAACAGCTCAGCACCAATGGTCCCTCCCCCCACCCCACCGCTTGGCGAACTGCGGGGAGGATTTCTTTTCAGCCACAGGCAAACAGCCCAGTAGGAATGGCCACCTATGAATATCCCCTTAATTAAATTCCTGTATTTCAACCAGGTTACCATGAACGATATCACTCTCCTGAGGATAACACAAAGAGATAAAGAACAGATGTTGCTTGAATGCCAGCAAACACCGGGACCATACGCTGCCAGGCTTTGTCATGCAATGATACCAGATTACTTGCTACTAGCATGGCATAGTAAAGTGTCCTACCATGGAGGATGGAATAAAGCTGCACTGCCCAGAAACCTTCTGCAAAGGCTTTTAGAGTACCTCCAGGAGAGCTTCATGGAGATGTCCCTGGAGGATTTCTGCTCCATCCCCAGACAGGTTAACAGACTTTTCCAGTAGCTGTACTGGCCGCGAATGCATCCCAAGTCCTCAGGGCAAATTAATCATTAAAAAACGCTTGCTTTTAAACCATGTTTTATATTTACAAAGGTACACTCACCAGAGGTCCCTTCTCTGGCTTCATGGTCCGGGATACTGCCTTGGGAGGATATTTCAGTCAGTGTGAGAAAAAAATCCTGGCTGTCGGGGAGAACGGTGTGCTGTGTGCTCTCCTCAACCTCCTCCTCCTCCTCATCTTCCCCGTCTGCAAAATCCTCAGGCATGGCGACTGAGAATATCCCATCATCGGAGTCCATGGACAGGGGTGGGGTAGTGGTGGCAGCCCCCCCTAGAATTGCATGCAGCTCAGCGTAGAAGCGGCATGTCTGCGGCTCTGTCCCAGAGCGTCCGTTTGATTCTTTGGTTTTCTGGTACGCTTGTCTCAGCTCCTTAAGTTTCACGCAGCACTGTGTTGAGTCCCTGTTGTGGCATCTGTCCATCATGACCTTGGAGATTTTTTGAAATGTTTTGGCATTCCGTCTTTTGGAACGTAGTTCTGATAGCATGGATTCGTCTCCCCATACAGCGATCAGATCCAGTACCTCCCAAACGGTCCATTCTGGGGCTCTTTTTCGATTCTGGGACTGCATGGTCACCTGTGCTGATCAGCTCTCCACGCTGGGCAAACAGGACATGAAATTCAAAAGTTCGCAGGGCTTTTCCTGTCTACCTGGCCAGTGCATCCGAGTTCAGAGTGCTGTCCAGAGCGGTCACATTGGTACTCTGTGGGATAGCTCCCGGAGGCCAATACCATCTAATTGCGTCCACACGAACCCTAATTCGAACCGGCGATGTCGATTTCAGTGCTAATCCCCTCGTTGGGGAGGAGTACAGAAATTGATTTTAAGAGCCCTTTATGTCGACAAAAATGGCTTCGTTGTGTGGATGGGTGCAGGGTTCATTCGATTTAACGCTGCTAAATTTGACAAACTCGTAGTGTAGACCAGGCCTAAGAACTACAGTTACTGATAAGTAAAATCTCTTTACATGCAATCCTACAGCAACAAACTAATGTGTAGCAAAATTAAAGTACAGTGAAAGTAAAATTAAAGCAAAGTAAAGGTAAAGCAAGATATAGTTTCAAGATATTGAACATTAATAATAATTAAAATTAGAGAATGATGATGAGTCCTAAAAATATGGGGCACTTCCAGCAAATCCAGTACACTAAATGCGTTCCATATGCAATATCTAATTCTACAAATCCACTGGAAGCTAGAAAATGAAATCTTCTGTCTATCCACACATACTGTGATGAAAATATTTTTAAAGTGGTATGTTAAAGCATTGGTTTTGGAAAAAACTAAATATAAACTTTAAACCTCAGTTGTATGCAGTTCTCAGCAAGTAATACTTTGCTTTACCACTTTTGAAAAAAATTGGTTAAGGAACAAAAATTATAAAAACTAATTAAAAAATGCATGCACACTGTAGTTCCTTTTCTTGGTGAATTACCAGCAAGTACACACTGAGAAATATTGGTCTTGAAAAATTACTCACCTCTTCAATGGACATAGTGCAAATCAGAATGCATACTATAAAAGAAAACTGAACATTTCTCATATAGTGCTAAAATGTATATTGTGCTTTACAAGATAAATATCAAGGCAGGATCCCTTCCCCAAAGAAGCTGAGAACCAAACTCAAAAAAGAACACTCAAATGACAGTTACATTGTGAGAATGAGTGGGGACATTGTCATTGAGGAGAGGAATGAATGTAGGTTTTAGGAAACAAGAGAGAGTTACACATTTACTGGCTGGTTTACCGCTAGAGCTGTGCTTCACATATATCTTTATTGTTCTGATGGCTGCATGGATTGGTTCAAAGGAAAGATTACATACCTAGAGTTTTAAAGGTAAACTATTCAATATGCGGCAATTGACAAAGTGAGCCAATCAGTAGAACTTATCAGACGCGATATACACTTTAATAATATAGTAACCCTTAAAGCAGATACAAAGTTCAAAATTGGTGTGTTGCAGTGTTTTAAGTATGAAATTATTTTGAATCTGAGGGCAGATGGATGTAGACAAAAAAAACACGTTTGTTCACTTTTATTTTTTGCCGAGCAGATTAAAAGACTTTTGATGTACTGAGGAGATCAATATGAGATGACAAAGGACCACCAACTATGTAAAGTACAGGACACATGCATTTGACACACAACAGAAGATAAATTGTCTGAAATAAAGGACAGTGACTATGAAATAGAAGAATTTGTTAAAGGATGAATGTAAGATGCTTGCCCCACAGACTCAAAAGTATTTGACAGAGTAATTTATAGGATGGGGTTGTACAATGCTTACAAATGTGAAACAGTTTAAAAAAACAACATTAATAACTGGAGACTTAGTGATACGATTTGTCAATAATCAATGTTATTAAATGAACAAAAACAAAAGCCAAGCTAACAGAGGATCAGTGTTCTAGAGGGAAAGGGTAGGAACAGTCTGAGACAGCTGGTATATTATTTATGAAAACTAGGGAAGAACCAATTATAGCTACAAAAATGTATAGCTTCCCCTTGTTCTATAATCTGTTTAGACTGTGTCTGATTATTGAGATAAAAAGAGATGTTCAGTGGTTTTCTAATAAATTGCCCATTGTGATTAGACATGAGGCAGTTAATGAACTAGATGTTCAAAATATGAGCGCTATTGAAGATAGGTGCTATTTTGGGTGGGAAAGCCATTGGAGAGTAAGTAGACTACTTTTTACTATTTACATATAATTACACATCTAGTTTTTAGATAAGTGATGAGAGTAGACATTTAATGGATGGGTAAAGAACCAACATGATATCAAGGTACTAGAATCTCTCTCAAATCATTAAAGTCATTTAGGATACACTGGTATAAAACTTGCCTAAGTGAGCTCAGACTCCAGTCCAAATCAACTGCTCTTGTGTAAAGGGGTGGCCACTTCCAGTAACGCACATTGCATAGGGGAGGAAATCAATTCCATGAATGACAGGATTAGCATAATACAACAGACTAACAAGACAAAGAAAATGAGAGGAAAGAGAAATAGCTAATAAATTTGGGGAGCAAGTTGAATTTGACTTAAGAATTGCACCTTCACTGAAAGGTATAGCAGGGAACAAGTCACCAGCAGCTCAAAGGAGGGGGGAGCCATCAGCTTTGCTAAAACTAGATTCCAGCTCCATGGGGGAACAGGATCATATACCTGTGGATACAGTTGTCCAGACCTTTTACAAATCTGACAGACATCGGATTGGAAAAGAATGAACTGTTATCCACAGGAGGGCAGAAAGCCGAACTAGCTGCTAGGTATCCTCCAATGGAACTAATGGCTAACTCTTGGCTGTTTCAGGAAAAGGAGACAGTCCAATACATGCTGGATAGAAGCTGGAAACACTTTTCTGCCAGCGCCAGATGGAGAGTCTTTTCCTTTTAGCTAGGTAAGTACTCCAACTTAAAGGTTTTCTACTATTTAGAAGCACTTCCTGTACTCCTTTAAGAACAATATCCTTCCAAAGATGTCAGCTATGAACCATTCAGGCCATGAAGCAGAGGCCCTTTAGGTCAGGATGGAGGATGCGGCTACAGTAGTACTGGGAGATCATGTCTGTGTTTAGTGGGAGTGACAATGGACGTCTGGCCAATATGGCTAGTAAAGCTGAAAACCAGTGTTGATGGGGCCACGCTGGGGCTATAAGGTGTGCCCAGTTTTGATTTTGCACAAAACTTTGGGCAGGAGAGGGAGGGAAGGTACACAGCAGGTCATTGGGAGGTAGGAAGGTATCTGTCCAAGAATCCAGGCTGTGACCTGCTCGGGAACAAAACTGATGACATTTTGTGTTGATCTCTGCTGCAAACAGGTCCACATGGGGAGCTCCCTAGAGCTGGAAAATGGATCTTGCCACCTCTGGACAAAAGAACAGCTCATGATCGACAATCTGCTTAGTCAGCCTGCCAGAGCATTCTGTATTCCTGGAAGGCGAGCTGCTTTCAGGTGCGTAGAGTTGGTGGTACAGAAATCTCAAAGCAGAACTGCCTCCTGGAACAATTGTGTTATTTGGCTCCCCCTTGCTTGTTCATATAAAACATGGCTGCTGTATTGTCTATTAGTACCAACAAATTCATTCCTGTGATGTGTGGAAGGAACAGCATGAATGCTAAATGGACGGCTCGCAAATCTCTCACATTTATATTGTGGCAAAGTTCCTCCTCTACCTTGGTGGGTCCTGCACTTATTGGCGGATTTGCTGCCCTCAGTGATCTTCCCCTCTGGTGGAACCCACAGTCTGGGTCAACTCCTCCTGTCTGACCAGGAGTTGGGAGGTTTGGGGGGAACCCGGGCCCACCCTCTACTCCGGGTTCCAGCCCAGGGCCCTGTGGATTGCAGCTGTCTATAGTGCCTCCTGTAACAGCTGCATGACAGCTACAACTCCCTGGGCTACTTCCCCATGGCCTCCTCCAAACACCTTCTTTATCCTCATCACAGGACCTTCCTCCTGGTGTTTGATAATGCTTGTACTCCTCAGCCCTCCAGCAGCACACCCTCTCAGCTCCTTGCGCCTCTTGCTCCCAGCTCCTCACACGCGCGCCTCACTGACTAACTGGGAGGCTTTTAACTAGTTCCCGCCAGCCCTTGATTGGCTTCAGGTATTCCAATCAATGTAGCTATCTCCACTGCCTTCTAGAAGGATCTTAATTGGCCCCAGGTGTCTTGATTAACCTGGAGCAACTGCCATTTGGTTACCATGGTACCAGGGATTTGTTTAGCCTGGGGCTAACATACCTGTTCCTCACTACTTTACTGTAGCCATCTGGCCTTGCCCCATCACAATATATAGCTTTAGATGCTGGGCAGACCAGACATCTTGCATCTGCAGGAGACTCAAGCAAGCTGCCCAACCTTGGTCTGATGCATCTGTGATGAAGGTGAGCATCTGTTGTGAAGGAGCAAAGGGAATGCCCATGCAAACATTGGAGGATTATGTTCATCAGTCCAAGGAGGACAAGACTTGATCTGATACTTGGACAACGATGTCCATATAATGACAGAGTGGTGAATACACCAAGCCTATCCAATCTTGTAGCTTCCTGAAGTGCAGTGTGGCATACTGTGCTACATAAGTGCATGCCACCATGTGTCCTAGAAGCTTGAGGCAATTTCATATTATAGTGATTGGTTGTGCCTTTAAGTCAAGAGCATTGTTTCGCATTGTTTGGAATCTGAATCATGGCAGGAAGATGTTGGCCTCCGTAGAGTCCAGGACCACTCCAATAATTCTATTTTTGGTGCAGCAGACAGGATCAACTTTTATGTGCTGATTAACAATGCCAGTACATCAAAAGTGGTCAGCACCTGAGATCTGGCCTCGCCCCAGCCAATCGTCTAGGTAAGGTACACATGGACTCCTGACCTCCACCAACACTGCTAGCACTGCCATGCACTTCATGAACACACAAGGGGTAGCAGGCAGGCCAAAGAGCAGCACCATAAACTGATAGTGGGATGCACTGGCCATGAATCTTAGCAATTTTCAGGGGCTCTCAAAAACTGCCACATGAAAATATGCATCTTAAGAGTCAAGGGTAGCATAACAGTCGTCTGGATCCAGAGAAGGAATAATGGAAGCTAGAGTGACCACTTGGAATTTTATTTTCTTTAGGAACTTACTGTGCTCTCTTAGATTTAAAAATTGGACTGAGATTCCCGTTTTGCTTTTTGGATTAGGAAGTACTGGGAACAAACCCCCTCCCCCTTAGTAATGGAGTGACTTCTTCTATGGCCCCCTAATTCCATTGTCCTTAAGACACACCGATCTGTGGTAATGTGAAGGGATTACGTTCCCATTAGGAAGTGGGATAGGCAATTGGCAAATAGGGGGACAGGAAAAGATGGCATTCTGGGAACTGGTATTCTGTCCTTGACCAACACACCAAAATGTTTGTTTGGAGTTTTGGTCAGTTTACCTAGATGGTCCAACAGCTGCAGCGGAAGGAGGAGGTGATGCACATTTTCTGTAACCTCTGCCATTCTTTATGGAGAGGTCCTGGGTATGAGTCACAAAACTTGGATTCCTTTGGGAGTGCTGTGGGGAAAAGGGCTGTCTACTTGTCTCTGGTGTATACATATGCAGAAACTTAAGGGTCGCTCTTGAATCTTTGAGACTGTGCAGCCTCTCACCAATCTTTCCAGAAAAGAGCAAAAGACCCACATAAGGAAGGTCTTGGATGCTCTCTTGAGCCTCTGGGGGAAGACTAGACGACTGCAGCCATTAATACTGTCATATAGTGAGGGTGGAGGCCATGGCTCAAGTGGAAGAGTCAGCCACATCTAGATCACCCTGCAAAAGCTTTCTGGCAACTAATTTGTTCTCATCCACCATTGCTGTAAATTCCTGTTGCAGCTCATCTGGAAGCCTGTCAAATTTTAAATTGTTATCCCAAAGGGTAAAATTGTAATGATGCAGCAGAGCCTGCTAGTTTGCAATTCAAAGCTGTAACCCCCCTTCTGTGGAATAAAGCTTGCTTCCAAATAAGTTTCTTTTCTTTCTTGCTTTTTGTTATTGATGCCTGGTGACCCTCTCCCATTCGTTAGCTGCAAAGACTATCAGGGAGCCCTGAGGGGGATGACTGTAGAAAAGTTCAAAACCCTGTGAGAGGACATGGTTTCTCCTCTCTGCTCATTATGCAATACAGGGCAGGGAAGATGGGGTCTGCCATAGCCATCTAACAGCCTCCAGGATAGCTTCATTAATAGGGAGAGCTACCCTAAAGGGTCCTGCCGAGACCAAAATGTCAACAAGCCTATGAGACTTTTCCTGGACCTCCTCTGGTTGGATATAAAGAGCCGCAGCCATCCTCTTCAACAACTTCTGATGGGCTTTGTAATAATCAGGAGGCAGAGATACCGACTCTGCTACCACTGCCTCATGAGGGGATGAAGAAGAGAAGGCCAAGAGTTGGTGAGGCTGAGCTTCCTCCAATTCCGCCAGAGGCACCTCCTAAGAGTGAACATCCGCATGCAGGGTAATGAGAAAGGATTGATGCTGGTATAGGTGCTCACGACACACAGCTGAAGAAGCAGGATGTGAAGGGTGTGGCGATAACCCCGGATTGAGGAAGGAACCTCAAGCATTCCTGAAAGGCCACTGATATAATGCTGGACCCCAACTATGTCTGTGCAATGGGTCTTTGTGATATGGTTATACTGCAACTGAAGCCAATACTATGGAGGGGAGACACTCCATAGGGGCTCCATATTGTCCAAGCTATGATACATAAGAAACAATCTCAGAATCCAATGAGGAGTCTGTTTCTTCCGACCAGTATGAAGCTGACCCTGTTGGTACCAGGTAGATAGGTTAAGATCCTGGAGGTGGGAGGTACTAGTGAGATCATAGGTGGTTCCCCCTAGTCGATACTGACCTGAGAGGCACATTAACTGTACTATGTGTAACAGCTGGAGCAGGAACAGTCAACCCAAGGAGGTTACTTACCAGTAGCTGGAGGTTCTTCGATATGTGTGGTCCCTATCTATATTCCACTGAGGGTTTATGCATGCACACCATGCATCCAGAACTGGAGAATTTGAAAGCAGTAGCGTCTGTTGGTCTGCGCATGTGCCCTTGATTCGCCTCATGGTTTCATTTGAGGTGATAAAGGGTGGGGCAGACTGATTGCAGAGGGGTAGGGAGGGAAGTGGAATACAGATAGGGATCACACATCTCGAAGAACCTCCAACTACAGGTAAGTAACCTCCTCCTCTTCTTCAAGTGATGGTCCCTATTGTATTCCACTGAGGGTGATTAACAAGCAGTACCTAAGATGGAGGAGGGAGTGAGGATGAAGATGCTATGGTTGAGCAGAAGACAGCTGCACTGAAGAAGGCATCCACTGCTGAGTCCTGCACCAAGGCATAATGTGAGCAAAGGTGTGCATTAAACCTCATGTGGCCGCTCTACATACGTCCCGGAGTGGCACGTCATGGTAGGAGACCATGGTCAAAGCCTGAGCTCTCATGGAATGGGCCTCCACTCCAGAGAGTGGAGGCAGTCCTGATAATGGATATCAGAGTTTAATGCACTCTGAAATCCACTTTGAGATTCTCTGTGTGGAGACTGCCTGACCCTTCTTTCACCTACTGTGACAAATAGCCTAGGAGATTTACCAGATCCATCTTGTCCTCTGCAAGTAGAAGGCCAAGGCCTGATGGGCATCAAGGCAGTGGAGTCATCATTCTTCTTCCAAAGTGTGAGGCTTCGGAAAGAAAGCAGATAAGTGAATGGGTTGATTAAAATGAAACTGGGAGATGATCTTTGGCAGAAATTTAGGATGCAGGCGCAGGGAGACTATCTTCATGGAAAGTGTTGAAAGGAGAGTCCATCATCATGCCCCCAAGTTTTCACTGACACAGAAGAAAATCTGAATAGAAATTTAGGACCTTTAAGCCATGGGGATGTTGTCTGGCTAGCTGAGGGAAAGGGAACAGTGCTCTACAGGTGGGGGTGGGAAAGAGAGAGGTCAGAAGCTGCTGCAAAAGGGGAAATGAGTCAGCATGGTGACACTGACTCATCCCTTGGGACCAAATGGCAGAAGGGTTGAAAAGGGGCAAGCCCAGGTGGGAGAAGTCCTTTTCCAGGGAATAGGCGAGGCAGCATCCACCCTCCCTCCCCTTTAGATGGCAAAATACCAGGTTTAGTCAGGATCTGCTGTGGGCATTGCACTAGCCACCCCTTTTCAGGGGGGCTGGGACAGAGTTTTTCCCTGAACACCAGACCTGCCTAGGTGGAGTGTGAGGGTTTTCACCTTCCCCACAGTGGGTTCAGGTGGGACTTTGTTACAGCAAGTAGAGAAGGGAGCTAGACTAAGATGTTGCCACTCATTATGTAAGTGTGGGGTGGATGTCCACTTCAGGTACTCCACAGGGAAGGGATACAGTGACTGCATAAATGGCTTGGTAAAGAAATTAAAAGGAGGTGATGGTTAAAGGAATGGAACGGTGAGATGACGGAGGGGAGGGACTCCTGTGAATGGAACAGCAGGGGGCCAACGCCCCTTTATTATAGCCCACCTTAACCATCCTCCGAGGATGGGGTGGATGGTAAAGTCCCAGCAATGGGGTGGCTGGGGGACATGGATGGAAAAATGGGGGACATTATCTGCCCTGTAGTCCCAGACATGTAATAATAAAGTTGCAGCCTGATTAAAACCCATATCAAGTGTCTCCTGTCCTTTCGGTATAGCCGGACAATAGCTTAAGTTAGGTTTCTAACCCTTTTACTGGGACATCCAAGAGGCATACCCTTAAGCCTGATCCAAAGACCATTGAAATGAATGGAAAAACTTTTATTAATGTAAACAGATTTTGGATTAGTCATTAGTGCAGAGTTAGATATGAACAACAAAATATGCAATAGCACTTAACTGTAGGATGTTTACTTCAATATCATTTATGTAAAAAGCATTAAAATACTTTGTGGGATTTATTTATTGCGCAAACTTTTAAAAAGGGAAAAGGATCCTTGGATAGACACATGGGGTTTGATGGAAAGGACTTGATAAACTAATTTCCTGGAATTCTTTGCAGATAAGACAACCACAGTAGTCTAAAGAAATGCCATTTATTATGTACTGTAGTCTGCATTTTCTAAGCACTCGTTTAGTGCCCCATAGCCAAGTAACAATGAATAGTGTCTCACTGTCTGGAGTCGCTCCCAACTGTGAGTGCCTACCTCAGGGCAGACTGTCAGAAAACAGGGCAGAAACCCCAAACTGGTGGTGTGTTCTATAATTAGATTTTACCAAGCCAGTAACAAATGTGAACTCCTCGATCACACCACCACTCTTACCATGCAGTCACAGACAGTCCTCTTAGACACTCCAGTCTATCTTGCCACCCAGACAAACTGGACTTAGTGATAAATGGTCACTTACACCAAAGATCACATCACATTTAGGTTGTTTCCAATCCCAAGAGACCAGTCATTTACCCCAGATCAATTGGTACCCTAGATCTTACACCAAAGACAATGCTGGTAGCAATTCTATAGTAAACTAACTAAAAGGTTTATCAGCTAAGAAAAGGAAAATAATTATTGAAAGGTTAAAGCAGGCAAGATATATATACAGGTGAGTAACAGTCTATAATTCCAAATGGTAGCAGAGATCTAGTAATCTTCCAGTTTCCTAAAAGTCTCTCAGGGCTACACAGAATAACTCTGGGGGATCTCCATATTCTAGGTTACTTATTATGCCCTGTTAGAATCCGAACAGTCCAGAGATGCAGGGTCTTTCCTTGGATCCATACTTATAGCTTCTTTTCACAGAAAACAAGGTGACAGGGTCACTACCCACATGGGCTTTTCCTTTGATGATGAAGACTGAGGAATGCATTTTGAGTGTTTGACCTCCAGTCATCACACACAATCACCAACTGCTTTGAAATTAGCACTTTTCTGTGCATTTCACAAGGTTTCTTTCTTGTCTGATGGGTTATTTAGTTACAGGGGCATTTACAATGCAAATGTTTGCTATTACATTATAACGGGACACACATAAGTAAAAACAAAGCATGCAACATACCATTAGTTTGCATGAAGTTTAAACACCAAACACACTTATAAATTTAACAATTACTTTGATCTATACTAATGAACAAGTGAATTGACCTGGGGCTTCGGCCTGGGCTGGCACCTCATCTGCCAGCATTACAAATAGCTTTAAATGACACCATTATTTACTGAAAGATTACCAGTTTGGAAGCCAACATGAATATGACCTTTATATATGAATACAGTATTTTCCATCACAGAGAATCCCAGAATTGCTTTACAACATATATACGTAGAGTAACACTACACTTAGTTTAAGACAGGAAGAGAAGAATTTCTCACTTCAAGCAATGGAATTCTTTTCACCAGAGGAAAAATAAGTTGCATTTCAATTGCTCGGTTAGTAATAACATCTAATATAATTAGCTTTCACTGTTGCATTTTGTAAACATTAAAAATGTCCTTAATGCAGAAAAATCCTGTTACTTTATTTTTGAAATTGAATGTTTTTTTGAGAAGTTGGAAAGCTACCTACTCAAACGAGTCTTTCTAGGAGAGTCATTTGCTAAAGAATGCCAAGATATGTTTTATGATACCATGAATACTTCTGCTGTTAGACATTACAAAACTAGCCTTTCATTAGAGGATACAGAAGTAATATATTTAATGAGGTTAATTAAACTAGACATATATCTAATCTCTTTATCATCATAAACTTGAACCTGTCATTTGAAAACTGAAAAAATAATTGCAAAGAAAGAAAATATCAATAGGTAAACCTTCCACAGCTGCTTTGCTAATTTATTAAATCTGTATGGCCTATTTGCTAAGTATAGCAAAGCAGCACTTAAAGCTGTGGTTGAAATTTGATTAGGCAACCACTGAAAAAACTATTTAAAAAATTGAATGATCAACCACATAGAAACTTAAGAAAAATAAAAGGCAATTCATATGACTGCTAATTAACTTCAGTATAATCAATAAAATCAGGAATTGAAAGATTTGTTGTTTTAATAAACTACAACAGAGACCTGTAAAAATATAACTGTTTTGAGAATAAAAAATGTTTAATACACACAAATGATAAACATGTTCCTGAGACTTGCAATGCTCTTTCAGGACCATCTCTACTTCTTTAAAAAAGAAAAAAGAACAACCTCAGGATAAAGTCTTGGAATATTTAAGTCAACAAGTTTTTCAAAGATTTTGGTCCACGATAGTTCATCACATTTTAATACTCTTGCTACAAGAATTAAATTATTCAGTAGAACAAAATATATTTCAATTAGTCATAAATGTTTATGATATTTGGAGAAACATTGATTGAGAGTCTTATTTTTCTCAAACTACTTAGGCATGTAATAAAAGCAGGCTAAACCAATTCAACTTTATTCACAGAATTTATTTTTCAAGAAGTTACAACAAATGAATCTAAATTTATCTTAATTGTAGCAGATGCCGAATTAGTGAAAGCTCCTCCTTTTACTTGTTATGGGACTGCCCTCATATTCATAAATACTGGTCTCAAGTGACAGTTATATTATGTAAAATACTGGGTATTAAGAATCCTGATATAAGCTTCACTGTGTTTATTGGGTTAAAACTAAGTCATTCTAGTGGAACCTTCTGAGGAAATTCCTTAATATATCATTAACACTAGCTCATAAAAAAAATTGTTGATTTGGACGAGATAGGAGGAAAATTCCATTCATTTCCCAGTGTGTAATTTACATTTCAGAAAAACAGAAATAAGAGTGATAGTGATGAATCTGCCAAACTTCATTAAATACTATAATTAAATTCCAAGGAACAAAAAAGGTAGTAACCAGCAAATTAATTTTATCATGTAAATGAAGACAATGAATATTAGAAAATGTTACATAGAGTACATTCCTAAATCTGCAAAGATACAGGGAAAGCTATTTTGTACAGACACTATCACTGTTACACCATGAAGTTATCAAAATAACTAAGTATTATCAAAATAACTAAGTAAAAATAAGCAGGATTTTCAGAGATTACGAGGGAGGCACAAAGCAGCTGATTGTGGCTCCAAGATCCTGGGGGAAGCCAGGAGCCAAACTAGCCCCCAGCAAAGTATAGATCAATCCTGAGGCTGCTCTAAACAACCACCCTGGCCACAAGAGCCTCTAAGAGGTTGATAACCAACTGGAGATTGCTGGAGCATGCTTCAGCCAAGTCCTTCCCATATTTCCCATACTAGAGTCTTTGGTACGTTTACACTCCAATCAGTAGCGTGATTGCAGCAAGTGTAGATATGCCCAAGATACCTTTGAACGAGCTAGCTCAAACAAGAATAGCAGTGAAGCCACAGAGGCATGGGCTGTACAAGCCTTCTTGCAATCTTGGATATATATATATATATATATATATATATATATATATATATATACACACTTACACTGCTAAGCCATGCTGCTGTGGTTTCACAACTATTGTTACTCAAATTAGCTAGATTAAAGCTAGCTATGTCCATACATTCTGCAGCCACATGTCTGATTGCAGCATAGATATATCATGTGCAGTGAGTGGTATAGGGACACTACACTAGTTTTATGCCTCTCAAGGCTTCCCCCTATACTGGAGAAACCTGCAACTGGAAGTTTAAAGACACACGGGAGCCAAAGTGGAGCTCAACACTGAGTCACCTGTGGCTGGCACGTGGCAGCTGACTCGGGTTCACAATAAGGAGCTATTTAATTGTAATGTAATCCCACCTTGAAGGGTACTAGAGTCCAGGCTCCAATCGGAGCCTAAACCTCTACACTGAAATTAAACAGCCTCTTAGCCCAAGCCAGCCGGCATGGGCTAGCCACAGGGTTTTTAATTGCAGTATAGACATACCTGAGTGTGTAACAATGGAGGTGTCATAGTAGTTCTATTGTTTAAGTCACAAAGAGATTTAATTGCTCCTTTGAATGTGAACAATATAGCATGTACACCTCAATTTTACAGCATTTACTCTGAGTACAGAATAAATTTTCTGAGAATTTAGAAAAATCTTACTTTTTTATGAATTATAAGAAGTTAAAATGGGCATTTTAAGAATTCTGGTTCATTTTAACTTTCTTACATATCCCTTCAATAAATTTCTGTTGTTTAAGATTGAAATATTAACTAATTTATAGATAGTAGTAAAATCAAAGATAGACTACTTTTATTATTCATGTTATTTATTAACAAGACTTTTATTCATAACATTTTTATTTGTTTCATAATGATTGATGAATTTTAATTAAACAGACAATTCAGAATTTAAAAAAATATTTCCAGTCCTCAATGTTTTGAAGACAATATTGAAAATATGAACCTATTATAAACTGCGGTAGTGTTACCTTCCTGAGTCTGCAGGTGACCTGAAAAAAAAGTTGTATCAGATGTGAACTGACCACACACTTCAATAGGTTTCCACTTTCTATTTTAGTTCCTTACAATGCTGATATGTATATTGTGTAGATAGTAGAGTTTTAATCATAAATTGTAAACCTAGGTCTTTTCATGTGTTTATGGTTGCTTTACATGATAATATTTCACCTGTCCTGTTTATGTAACACTTTAAAAATCAGCAAAAGGGTTATATAAATAAAATTTATTATGAAACAAAAGGCAAAAAACTATTATGTACATAGTTCAGTCCTATTCAGTGTCTACTCGGCGCTTCTTGGCTTGTCTCTTGTCTTCATTAAATGGAGCATCTCTTGTCACTGTCCAGCAATAGTCTGCAAGCATTGATGGGCTCCATTTGCCCTGATAGCGTTTCTCCATTGTTGCAATGTCCTGGTGAAATTGCTCGCCATGCTCGTCGCTCACTGCTATGCAGTTCGGTGGAAAAAAATCTAGATGAGAGTGCAAAAAATGTATCTTTAGTGACATGTTGCAACCAAGGCTTTTGTATGCCTTGAGGAGGTTTTCCATCAACAACCTGTAGTTGTCTGCCTTGTTGTTTCCGAGAAAATTTATTGCCACTAACTGGAAGGCTTTCCATGCCGTCTTTTCCTTGCCACGCAGTGCATGGTCAAATGCATCATCTCGAAGAAGTTCACGAATCTGAGGACCAACAAAGACACCTTCCTTTATCTTAGCTTCACTTAACCTTGGAAATTTTCCACGGAGGTACTTGAAAGCTGCTTGTGTTTTGTCAATGGCCTTGACAAAGTTCTTCATCAGACCCAGCTTGATGTGTAAGGGTGGTAACAAAATCTTCCTTGATTCAACAAGTGGTGGATGCTGAACACTTTTCCTCCCAGGCTCCAATGACTGTCGGAGTGGCCAATCTTTCTTGATGTAGTGGGAATCTCTTGCACGACTATCCCATTCGCAGAGAAAACAGCAGTACTTTGTGTATCCAGTCTGCAGACCAAGCAAGAGAGCAACAACCTTCAAATCGCCACAAAGCTGCCACTGATGTTGGTCATAGTTTATGCACCTCAAAAGTTGTTTCATGTTGTGATAGGTTTCCTTCCTATGGACTGCAGGACCAACTGGAATTGATGGCAAAACATTGCCATTATGCAGTAAAACAGCTTTAAGACTCCTCTTGGATGAATCAATGAACAGTCTCCACTCATCTGGATCGTGAACGATGTTGAGGGCTGCCATCACACAGTCGATGTTGTTGCAGGCTACAAGATCACCTTCCATGAAGAAGAATGGGACAAGATCCTTTTGACGGTCACGGAACATGGAAACCCTAACATCACCTGCCAGGACATTCCACTGCTGTAGTCTGGAGCCCAACAGCTCTGCCTTACTCTTGGGTAGTTCCAAATCCCTGACAAGGTCATTCAGTTCACCTTGTGTTATGAGGTGTGGTTCAGAGGAGGAGGATGGGAGAAAATGTGGGTCCTGTGACATTGATGGTTCAGGACCAGAAGTTTCATCCTCTTCCTCGTCTGACTCAAGTGAGAATGATTCTGGTGCATCAGGAACCGGCAGTCCTTCTCCGTGGGGTACTGGGCGTACAGCTGATGGAATGTTTGGATAATGCACAGTCCACTTTTTCTTCTTTGACACACCTTTCCCAACTGGAGGCACCA
>NW_020664499.1:7219991-7300094 GCF_002925995.2 Terrapene triunguis
GGGTAGAGGTGTATATATACTGCATGATTATGTATCAGACATATAGTTTAAATGAAATACTGTCAGTAAATTACCAGTAATTAACAGTTTATAAACAAAATTTCCACCAAATGTGAAAATTGGTTTTAAGCTGTTGTTGAGGTTGCATTTAAAACCTTTGCACTGGTGCACGTCAGTTTCACACTGAGGAAGAACAAGTGGGCTGCAAGTATCAACAATGGTTGCCACAAAATGCCTGTTAAACACCATTTATGACATGGTGTAAGATGAAAATGCTCCTTTTCTACCCTACACCCAGGCACACGCATTTTTCCCCAAGGAAACAGTCATCACACAATGTTTCAGTGCCAGATCCGCTAGTAATTCCTGCACCCCTACTGCAAAAGCTGTATTAAAGCCCCAGGTATTATATCAATAGGAGACTCAGAGAAGCACACAAAGAGACCGAGAAAGTAACGGACAAAGGAAAGTGTACTATTGTTAAAAAAAAAAAAAAAAAAAAAAGTCTGTAAAGAACCACACAATACGTAACTTTCCCCTAGAACAGATGATCATATTTGCTATGATGTCTAAGCAAAGCAGAGCTAAAATATGGGATCTGTAGTAGCCTTAACTTTGAAATATAATCCCTCCAATGCAATGAATTTCAAATTTATGATTAAAGTAATTAGTTTCAGTAAGATATTTAAATACTTGATAATCCTGTGGTTTCTGTTTCATTGACTTGATGGTTCAGTCTTAGATTTTTATAGAAATATTGAATCTGAACATAAAATAGAAACAAGCTGAAAAAACTGTCCTGGCATTCAACAGATAAAAAATTTCCCTAAAATAGAGGCAGCATATTCTTAATCTTGGATTCAGGACTTTCTTCAGCAACGATTGGCGCAATTATAAGCATTTTATTTTTTTATCTATAAGGCTCTATGTATCTATGTATTTGGAATACATAATTTTACAGTTTGCAGATTTATATCTAAACTACAATCCCAAAACACTATTTCTGTGAAAAATAAGGTTTTTTTCCTGAAATTTATGACAAGAGCTGATAGCATATGCATAATTCCTCATATAATGTTACAGACTATATTTGTAAACCAGTAATTTTCTATTCATCCACATACTAACAACCACTACAAGTTTTTATAGCATAAAATTCCCTGCATCCTGCAAAATTGTTTTCAATCCCTATAATTTTCTTTCCCAGAGGAATCTCAAGAATTTCCGATAACGCTGATTTACTGTTATAATTAGAAAAACATTGCTCAAATCCAGCATATCCATATAAACTCCCCTGGATACTATTACTTTTAAGTCATAGAGTGTTAATGGCCATCCTAAATGATTTTGTCATTATGAAGAAATTTTTTACAGAAAATTCAATTTATTCACATACAGAAAAGCTACATAAAAATAAACATTAAAGGTCTGAGTTTTACCCACAAAAGTAAAGAAATCCTAGTTGGAGGCCTTATTTTAACCTGCTGGGTATCTAGATAATGCACCACATGTCACATACAAGATCAGTCATTGCTGTCAGACTGCTGCAATACCTAGACACAACAGGGTATATTGAAGACAGCATGCAAGCCTACACTAAAAACCTCTTCCGTAGTGTCAAGACCTTACACTGTATTTCAAACTTTTTTTTAAGAAAAGAAGCAAGAAGAAAGAACAAAGGGCATATAAAATTGTTTAAAAAAATCTGTTCCATCTCTATTAGGTTTTCCATTCCATCTTACAAGATAGCATAAGTTATAACTATGCAGAGGGAAGAGTTGATTTAACTGGTTTTATCATAGTCTATACTAAAAGACTTTTGCGAACAGGGGCTGCTAACAGGGAGTTTCGCAAGGGAGTTCTCCAGGTGAAGGAGGAGCAATACAGCACCCTTTTGGGGTAAGTGACTGTCTGCAGTGTGTGTTTGTTTGTGTTTGGGGGTTACTTGCTGTGTGCTGAGCTTGTGTTTGTCAGTCTGTTTGTTTGTTTGGTTGTTTGAAGGACCGTGTGCTGTGGCTGACAGTTGGAAGCTGTGAGCTTCAAAGGAAGGTTTGAAACCTAGAAGCCTCTGGTAATTGGCTGAGCCTTAATCAGTGGGCGGGGCATTCATACAGGCCAGGGCTTTATAAAGCAGCGCACAAGCGACCAGGGAGCTTTTGCGAACAGGGGCTACTAACAGGGAGTTTCGCAAGGGAGTTTGGAAGGGGAGTGGGAAGGGGCGAGGGTCCCTTGCCAGTTCTATCTGTTTTCCCTTTATTCCCCTTAAAACTTTAAACTTCTTGCTTAAACAACCCTTTCAGCGGACAGGGGGCTGCAGACGGGAGTTTGACAGAGGGAGGCTTACGATGGTTAGGAAGACCCGCAACACCTGTGCCAGCACTGCTTCTGTCTCCTCCACCTGCGCCTGTAGCCAGACAGAGCGCCTGAGCATGGATGCTTCTACCCAGATCCTGGTGTGGTTTTGCAGAGACTGTAACTTGCAATTTCCACTTACTGATATCCAGGCTGGGGGGACCATCCAATGTGAAAGGTGCCTGCTGGTGGAATCTCTCAGGCAGCAGGTGGGAGAGCTACAGGAGGAGGTGGCTAGGTTGAGAAGCATCCGAATCCACGAGCAATTCCTGGACAGTGTCCATGTGGAGACAGCTGAGGTAGCTGTCCCAGGACACAGGACTGCTGATACACCACTGGTGGAGGAGGAGATGGCTCAGGGTGGACACTGGCAGCTGGTTACTTCTGGCAGCAGGCAGTGCTCCACCCCTGCTCCGAACCCTCCCGCTGTGGTAATAGGTAACCGTTATGCTCTTCTTGATACAGGAAAGAAGGCATCACCCCCTACAGTAAAGGAGGAGAAGCCTCGTACCCCTAAGGCTGGGAGGTCTGCTGCCACCACTGCGAATAGGAAACGTAGGGTAGTGGTGGTAGGAGACTCTCTGCTGAGGGGGACGGAGGCGCCCATCTGTCGCCCTGACATTTCATCTCGAGAGGTATGCTGCCTGCCGGGAGCCCGTATCCGAGACGTTACGGAGGCATTGTCGAGGATTATCCAGCCCTCTGACTACTACCCCATGCTACTCATCCATGTGGGCACAAATGATACTGCGCGGTGTGACACTGAGCGGATCAAGAGTGACTACAGGGCTCTGGGAGTACGGGTGAAGGAGTTTGGAGCGCAGGTGGTATTCTCTTCGATTCTTCCTGTCAAAGGTAGGGGCCCGGGCAGAGACAGATGCATCATGGAGGTGAATGCCTGGCTGCGAAGATGGTGTCGCCAGGAGGGCTTTGGCTTCCTAGACCACGGGATGCTATTTGAGGAAGGACTGCTAGGCAGAGATGGTGTTCACCTTTCGAGGAGGGGAAAGACCCTATTTGGGCACAGACTGGCTAACCTAGTGAGGAGGGCTTTAAACTAGGTTCGACGGGGACAGGTGAGCAAAGCCCGCAGGTAAGTGGGGAACATGGAGACCCGGGAGATGGGTCGGAGACGAGAGGGAGTGTGGGCTATATTGGCAGAGAGAAAGGAGGGTCAGGACAAAACCGGGAGGAAAGATCAAACCAGTATCTTAGATGCCTATATACAAATGCGAGAAGTATGGGTAATAAGCAGGAAGAACTGGAAGTGCTAATAAATAAATACAACTATGACATTGTTGGCATCACTGAAACTTGGTGGGATAATACACATGATTGGAACGTTGGTGTGGATGGATACAGCTTGCTCAGGAAGGATAGACAGGGGAAAAGGGGAGGAGGTGTTGCCTTATATATTAAAAATGTACACACTTGGACTGAGGTAGAGATGGACATAGGAGACGGAAGTGTTGAGAGTCTCTGGGTTAGGCTAAAAGGGGTAAAAAACAAGGGTGATGTCATGCTAGGAGTCTACTACAGGCCACCTAACCAGGTGGAAGAGGTGGATGAGGCTTTTTTTAAACAACTAACAAAATCATCCAAAGCCCAAGATTTGGTGGTGATGGGGGACTTCAACTATCCGGATATATGTTGGGAAAATAACACAGCGGGGCACAGACTATCCAACAAATTCTTGGACTGCATTGCAGACAACTTTTTATTTCAGAAGGTTGAAAAAGCTACTAGGGGTGAAGCTGTTCTAGACTTGATTTTAACAAATAGGGAGGAACTCGTTGAGAATTTGAAAGTAGAAGGCAGCTTGGGTGAAAGTGATCATGAAATCATAGAGTTTGCAATTCTAAGGAAGGTAGAAGGGAGAACAGCAAAATAGAGACAATGGATTTCAGGAAGGCGGATTTTGGTAAGCTCAGAGAGCTGATAGGTAAGGTCCCATGGGAATCAAGACTGAGGGGAAAAACAACTGAGGAGAGTTGGCAGTTTTTCAAGGGGACACTATTAAGGGCCCAAAAGCAAGCTATTCCGTTGGTTAGGAAAGATAGAAAATGTGGCAAAAGACCACCTTGGCTTAACCACGAGATCTTGCATGATCTAAAAAATAAAAAGGAGTCATATAAAAAATGGAAACTAGGACAGATTACAAAGGATGAATATAAGCAAACAACACAGGAATGCAGGGGCAAGATTAGAAAGGCAAAGGCACAAAATGAGCTCAAACTAGCTAAGGGAATAAAGGGGAACAAGAAGACTTTTTATCAATACATTAGAAGCAAGAGGAAGACCAAAGGCAGGGTAGGCCCACTGCTTAGTGAAGAGGGAGAAACAGTAACAGGAAACTTGGAAATGGCAGAGATGCTTAATGACTTCTTTGTTTCGGTCTTCACCGAGAAGTCTGAAGGAATGCCTAACCTAGTGAATGCTAATGGGAAGGGGGTAGGTTTAGCAGATAAAATAAAAAAAGAACAAGTTAAAAATCACTTAGAAAAGTTAGATGCCTGCAAGTCACCAGGGCCTGATGAAATGCATCCTAGAATACTCAAGGAGCTAATAGAGGAGGTATCTGAGCCTCTAGCTATTATCTTTGGAAAATCATGGGAGACGGGAGAGATTCCAGAAGACTGGAAAAGGGCAAATATAGTGCCCATCTATAAAAAGGGAAATAAAAACAACCCAGGAAACTACAGACCAGTTAGTTTAACTTCTGTGCCAGGGAAGATAATGGAGCAAGTAATTAAGGAAATCATCTGCAAACACTTGGAAGGTGGTAAGGTGATAGGGAACAGCCAGCATGGATTTGTAAAGAACAAATCATGTCAAACCAATCTGATAGCTTTCTTTGATAGGATAACGAGTCTTGTGGATAAGGGAGAAGCTGTGGATGTGGTATACCTAGACTTTAGTAAGGCATTTGATACGGTCTCGCATGATATTCTTATCGACAAACTAGGCAAATACAATTTAGATGGGGCTACTATAAGGTGGGTGCATAACTGGCTGGATAACCGTACTCAGAGAGTTGTTATTAATGGTTCCCAATCCTGCTGGAAAGGCATAACGAGTGGGGTTCCGCAGGGGTCTGTTTTGGGACCGGCTCTGTTCAATATCTTCATTAACGACTTAGATATTGGTATAGAAAGTACGATTATTAAGTTTGCGGATGATACCAAACTGGGAGGGATTGCAACTGCTTTGGAGGACAGGGTCATAATTCAAAATGATCTGGACAAATTGGAGAAATGGTCTGAGTTAAACAGGATGAAGTTTAACAAAGACAAATGCAAAGTGCTCCACTTAGGAAGAAAAAATCAGTTTCACACATACAGAATGGGAAGAGACTGTCTAGGAAGGAGTATGGCAGAAAGGGATCTAGGGGTTATAGTGGACCACAAGCTAAATATGAGTCAACAGTGTGATGCTGTTGCAAAAAAAGCAAACGTGATTCTGGGATGTATTAACAGGTGTGTTGTGAGCAAGACACGAGAAGTCATTCTTCCGCTCTACTCTGCTCTGGTTAGGCCTCAGCTGGAGTATTGTGTCCAGTTCTGGGCACCGCATTTCAAGAAAGATGTGGAGAAATTGGAAAGGGTCCAGAGAAGAGCAACAAGAATGATTAAAGGTCTTGAGAACATGACCTATGAAGGAAGGCTGAAAGAATTGGGTTTGTTTAGTTTGGAAAAGAGAAGACTGAGAGGGGACATGATAGCAGTTTTCAGGTATCTAAAAGGGTGTCATAAGAAGGAGGGAGAAAACTTGTTCACCTTAGCCTCTGAGGATAGAACAAGAAGCAATGGGCTTAAACTGCAGCAAGGGAGGTCTAGGTTGGACATTAGGAAAAAGTTCCTAACTGTCAGGGTGGTTAAACACTGGAATAAATTGCCTAGGGAGGTTGTGGAATCTCCATCTCTGGAGATATTTAAGAGTAGGTTAGATAAATGTCTATCAGGGATGGTCTAGACAGTATTTGGTCCTGCCATGCGGGCAGGGGACTGGACTCGATGACCTCTCGAGGTCCCTTCCAGTCCTAGAATCTATGAATCTATGAATCTATGAATAAAAGCACTGAAGTCAGTGGGATTTCACCAGTACAAGTGAAAAGAGAATTGGACCCAGGTTCTTCTTTAAAAGTCCTTGCACTATCATGTGCCACTACCTAAGTGTAATCACGAAAAGTTTTTGCTGACAGAATATTGAACTTAGTCTCCTCTGAATAAGGTAATACTTCTAGAATTGAATTTTACTTTTCTGAAATAGTACTTTAATAAAGACAACTGAATATATGAAAAAATTCTCTGGTTTTGATATAAATGGACATAAAAAAATGGACCTGACTCAAGAGAAGTTAATTGACTGGCAAAATATTCCTAAAATACAAATATTCAAGAATAAAATTAATAATTCTCACCACAGGTTAATATTAATGTTTTTCTCTGTCCTTCGACAAAGAAGGACTGTTCCTTAATGGAGTATGGCCTCACTACAGACAAGTAGTATTCAAGGTTTTTTAGTTATATACAATAAAGGCTAGGTTGTGGCATTTATGACACTGTCCTAAATAGGGAATGGAGTGAAGTCACTCCAACACTAGGGACAGTGGTTTAGAGTTTCTGCCTGGCACAGCTTTGGGGAGTGCAGGGGACTATTACAATTCCTGGATTCTTAAAGCAGACCTGTACCACCCTGAGTCCCAGAGAAGGTTAGCACAGTGCAGGAAGACAGGAACTGCAAATACAAGAGGTTCTTGTCATAATTGCACAAAGGGGCTGAGGGGAAGGCTTCTTGGTTCTTGTATCCACGCAAGAGCTCCCAGTAGAGCTATTCGGAACATTTGTGATTAAACATTTTTGTCTGAAAAGCTGTTTTTTCCAAAACCAAAATGTTTAATGAAGATTATTGATTCTGATGAAGTTTTCAACAGCAAGGTTTCTGAGGTCCAGGGTGGTATCTCCAAGCATTTTGTGAGAGCGAGAGAAACTTGACCTTTTCAATCCAAAAAAATGGATGCTTAGATATAATTCCATTTCGCAAAAACACTGAAAAGGTTCTGTTTTCATTCCAGTGCAGAACAAAAACAACCTTGAAGGTAGTCACAGTATAGAATTGTCATTCCCTGTCCAGCTCTAGCCTCTAACAATCTGGCCCTAGTGTTTTGGATCACTAAGTAAGTCATCTTCGATCAAACTATCAACTAGGAACCTTCAGTCTGTATACTGGTTAACAAGTTTGGTGAATGAATTTGATGAAAAGCTTTACAAAAAAGGTACATATTGACAAAATTTAGACAGAAATACACCAAAAGAAGTCAGGACCTCTGGTGTCCAAAATGCTTTTAAATCCTATTCGCAGACTTTAAATTTGAACACACAGGATTTGGTTTCGAACATACATGCCTCATGAAATGCTTTCTTCTTTGCATTATGCCCTATTACATTATCCAATGGCAATGGAGCTCCTACTTCAATATATATGTAGAGAGAGAAAGAGAGAGACCACCATACTTATCCTGAATGCTTACTATACAACAGTTGGCTCTTCTTGAAAGACAGCATTCTAATGCCTTCAGGAATAAAATATAAATATAGCTAAAAAAATTAAAATCCCCACTCAAATCAATAGTAAAACTCCCACAGACTTCCACAGAAAAAACACGGGGCCCACAATGAGAAAAGCTAGAGACAAACCAGCTATAAAATTACTAAAATCAAATCAATCCTACAGTCCTTACTGAGGCAAAATATCCCAATGAACTGATTAAGGACTGATCAGGTCCCTGGAAAGTAGTCAAAAAGATGGCATTGTTTTGGGAGCACATAAGGTATTTCCTACAATTTAAGTTTTTGCATTTGCTTCTTCACAAGCTTAAATCACACAGCTCCACCCATGCTCCTGAGCCCTAATTTGTAACTGCTGAACATTCCAAGACCATCAACTCAGGACAGAAGGCAAATCTTCCCCAATTAATATGTTTTTAAACACACATATAGATTCACATGAGACCAAACATATTTACATTTGCAATGTAATCTTCACTAAAATGTGTTGGTAACTCACTATCCAAAGCCAATGTGGCCCTTAGCCACAATATGAATTCATTACAGAAAAAAAGCTGCCGGTCAGTTGTCATCTAACAAAATTGGAAGACCTCTTCTCATAACCATCTCCCAATTCAGCTTTTAAGCTTTTAGCTCAGTTAAAAGCTGAACATCAAGTTCTGAAATCATAGAATCATAGATTAGGGTTGGAAGAGACCTCAGACGGTCACCTAGTCCAACCCTCTGGGAAATCTAGATAAGCACCAGCATTAGGTTCAAAGGATAAGTAAAAAGAAGGCAATGGCTGACGGAGTAATAGCAGATACTCTTAAGAGAAACAACTGCTTAATCTTCCAACACAAATGCAAGACTCGGCAGTAACAGAGAGGCAGCCAAGCCCTTCCCCTATGAGATCAGTTGTTTTTTATGTAGCCATTTGTGGCCATTGACCACTTTCAACTTACTTTAAAATTAAAATCTGAAATGATCTACGATCCCCATATTAGATTACTTAATAAAAAGTAAGAGTTGAAAATGGCCATTGATCACAATGTTGCTGAAATGGTATTGAAGTTCATGGGGACTAAGGAGAAATGGTCATAAAAATGCAGAGAGGTGGGAAAGAGAGTTAAAGCAAGTTATTTTAACAAATATGTATGGTTACTCTAATAAAATAAGGGTGTAATCACCTTTTACCTACTATTTCTTCTTGCTCTACCATTGTTTTTCATAGTGGAAAGACATACTGAATAGCCCCTCTCTCCATCACAATGTGGTTTAAAATATTTTCTTAATGAAATTTAAACGTGCGCATAACTCTAATAGCCATCAGCCAAGAAGAGGTGTGCATTAGTGTACTTAAGTGAAGTTCTAACTTTTCTGAAAGCACAGCACACCCAAAGAATCCACCAACAGTGCACTAATGCACATCTCACTGCAGCCTATTGCTGTGTTTGCATCCAAATCTACAGAGACAACTTTCCTGCATTAATCTAGTAGTTTTGCACAGACCAGCTGCCTTTAAAAGTGTTTAATTTGATTATTGGAGTGGTCTTTTGTCCATCTTTTCACCACACTTACACCAGTCAGTTAACATCAAAGGTAATGTTTGCTGACTCAGAGGAGAAAGGCTGTGTAATATATGAGTTAGGAGGTGAAAACATTATCTACTATTCTTTACACAATACAGAAAATTTAAATGCTGTCAAGGTCAGAGGCAGTCCTTTTGCATGGAGTGAATTTCATCAGGTAAGGATGCAGCATAAGCAGGGGAGGGGAAGACAGCCAATAAGTATTTGCCTCACATTCTTGTTTCTGATATAATTTTGAACTGGGGCCAGGGCTGACCTTAGTCATGAACAATGCAAAGTAGTGCTTGAGGCCCTGCAGACCTGTGCTTGACAACTCAAAGGCTGGTTTGAGTTCCCCTTCAGTGTGCTAGAAGAGAAAAATTATCTGCGGTATATACCCAGGTATTTAGACCCACACTCCACCCTGATACTTAAATAAAGTAAGTAGTTCATTCTTAATTGGTTGGCTCTTCCCTCCCCCCCCCCTTAGTGTGTCATCTCTCTCTCTCTCTCTCCCTCTGCTCCTCTCTCCCAACAGGTTTTATTGTTATTGTTGAAGGAAAGCTAAGGAAAAGAGGAGGATCTTGCAAATGGGTCTGAAGACAGAAAGATTTGAGGTCACTGATCTCTCCAGGAATGAGAAAGGAAACACTGGGCCACATTCAGCAGTCATGTGAAATGGTCAAAAGACAAATTCCCTTATACTAAATTTGATTCCCTAGTCCTCTGTTAAATTGAGTCCAAGTTACATAAGAAAATTAACTCACACTACCTTACACATTGTCTCTGAATGCAGCCCTCCGTTTCTAGCTTTCACAGCTCTAACTCTTATTTTTAATAGATCCATTGTTCATAAGGAGCAAAGCTATTGTGAAAGGAGAGGAAATCGCTCAGGGATCTCAGCCCCAACAAATGGAGGACTTTGAAGACTAGTATTGTGATGTGGAGCTGGTTCTGGCATGTAATGAGGAACCAATGTAGTAGTCAGAGCAATAAGATGATGTGCTCCCACTGTCAGTGGTGCTGGGCAAGCCAAGTGCCATATTCTAGACCACTTGGAATTATTTTAGGGATTGTTTACTTTCCAGGTATTAGAGTGTTACAGTAATCAAGACCGTAAATCTGAAAAGCATGGAAGACCATGCCTAGGGCTGCAATTGCCAGAATAAAGTTCAGATTCCTAGTTTAAACGGATGCTTCTGAGATCCACATCCAGGATTGGTGAAACGTCCAGGAAGATCACAAGACTATGCAGCATTTTAACTGAGGGCCAATTCTCTCAATGATTTGTCTTAAGCTGGCAATTAACTCTTCATGGTGGCTTCATCTTTCCACCAGCATCACTTCTGTATTGACTGAGTTCAGCTTCAGTGACCTACTTCTCATTTATGCACTGATTTCACATAAAAGCTTTGATATGGCTAGGAGATGGTATTTTCTGCACTTAACGTGAAGAAAAATGTACAGCTATTTGATATCTGCACACTGCTGGCATTTGATCACATACACAGTGCCTCGTGATCTCCCTTAACGGTTTCTCATAAATGTAAACTAACACAGGGAAGACAACAAAGCCCTGAGGAACTCCATATGTAACATCTCAAGAAGCAGAAATACCGTTGTCCATCATAACTTTCTAGGTTTAGGTCTGAAAGGAAGGAGTGTAGCCGTCTCACCGTGCTTTGATTTACCCTTGTAAGGTGTGACTGAGTCCCTGGAATGGACCTCACTGAGAATGCCACACTCAGGGCAGACTGCAAGAAATGGGGAAGACAATCCTCAAAACTAGTGGTTTACTCTATAATTAGATTCACCAAGCTAGTAACAAAATAGCTTCTGCAGTATTACACTGATTAACCAGAAGGCAAACACAGTCCCCTTAGGCAATCCAGCCCTTGGCTCCCATCCAGATAAACAGGTCTAATATGGTGAGGGGTTATTGAAAACCTATTTCACCATATGTGAGGTTCTTACTGATCCCAGAGGATCAGACACACATCCCCAGATCAATATGGATCTTAGATCTTACCCAATAATCATGCTGATGCCAATCCTTTAGTAACTAAGGGTATGTCTACACTACGAGAGTAGTTCGATTTTAGTTAAATCGAATATGTGCAATCGATATTAGAAAGTCGAACGTGTGTGTCCACACTAAGGACAGTAATTCGACTTTGTCAGTCCACACTACCAGGGAAAGTGTCGACATTGGAAGCAGTGCACTGTGGGCAGCTATCCCACAGTTCCCGCAGTCCCCGCTGCCCATTGGAATTCTGGGTCGAGCCCCCAATGCCTTCTGGGTAAAAAAATGTGGCGAGGGTGCTTTTGGGTAACTGTCGTCATCCGTCAGTCACTACCGCCCTCCCTCCCTCCCTCCCTGAAAGCGCCGGCGGGAAATCAGTTCGCGCACTTTTAGATCAGTGACAGCGCGGACGCCACAGCACTGCGAGCATGGATCCCGCTGCGACCATCGCTGCAGTTGTGGCCGTTCTCAACGCCTCGCAGCTTATCATACACCTTTCCCAGAGACAGATGCAGAGAAATCAGGCGAGGAGGCTACGGCACCGCCGTGAGGGCCTGAAGTCGGAGAGTAGCACAGAGCTGTCAGAAACCACGAGCCCCAGCGCCCAGGACATCACGGTGGCAATGGGGCATGTGGATTTTGTTGAACGGCGATTCTGGGCCCGGGAAACAAGCACGGACTGGTGGGACCGCATAGTGCTTCAGGTCTGGGATGAATCCCAGTGGCTGCGAAACTTTCGCATGCGGAAGGGGACTTTCCTGGAACTTTGTGACTTGCTGTCCCCTGCCCTGAAGCGCAAGGACACCCGCATGCGAGCAGCCCTGACTGTCCAGAAGCGAGTGGCCATAGCACTCTGGAAGCTTGCAACGCCGGACAGCTACCGGTCAGTCGCGAACCACTTTGGCGTGGGCAAATCTACCGTGGGGGTTGTTGTCATGCAAGTAGCCAAGGCAATCGTCAAGGTACTGCTGTCAAAGGTAGTGACCCTGGGAAACGCGCAGGCCATCATAGATGGCTTCGCCGCGATGGGATTCCCAAACTGCGGTGGGGCTATAGATGGGACTCATATCCCTATCCTGGGACCGGGCCACCAGGCCAGCCAGTACATCAACCGAAAGGGCTACTTTTCAATGGTGCTGCAAGCACTGGTGGACCATCGGGGACGGTTTACAAACATCTACGTCGGATGGCCGGGCAAGGTTCATGACGCTCGCGTGTTCAGGAACTCTGGTCTGTTTAGACGGCTGCAGGAAGGTATTTACTTCCCGGACCACAAGATAACTGTTGGGGATATGGAGATGCCTACAGTGATCCTCGGGGACCCAGCCTACCCGCTAATGCCCTGGCTCATGAAGCCCTATACTGGCGCCCTGGACACTGAAAAAGAACTCTTCAACTACCGGCTGAGCAAGTGCAGAATGGTGGTGGAGTGTGCTTTTGGCCGTCTCAAGGGGAGATGGAGAAGCTTACTGACTCGCTGTGATCTCAGCGAAACCAATATCCCCATCGTTATTGCAGCTTGCTGTGTGCTCCACAATCTGTGTGAGATCAAGGGGGAGACCTTTATGGCGGGGTGGGAGGTTGAGGCAAATAGCCTGGCTGCTGATTACGCCCAGCCAGACAGCCGGGCGATTAGAAGAGCCCAGCGGGACGCGCTGTGCATCCGGGAGGCTTTGAAAGCCAGTTTCAAGGCTGAGCAGGGTACCCAGTGACTTTTAAGTTTGTGGACACAGAAGCAGAACTTGCCCCCGTTTCTTTACCCAGTTGCCGTCGACTATCCTCTCCAATCACATACCCCCTTCACCCCCTTCCCAAAAAATAAAATCTGTTCTGTTTTGTTAATGGACACCATTGTCTTTATTACTGTTTTCGCGGGAATGTTTTAAACCTGGGACGCAGACTGTGGCGGGGGGCGGGTTTAGTGTTGTGATGCAAATGATGCTTCTAAACTCCAGGAATGACAGGCTCCGCGGTGGTGGACTGGTTGTTTCAACGGAGCCTGCCAGCCCTCCTGGCCGGGACTGCGTGTATGTGTCGGCTATGTGACTGTCTTGCAGGGGGAGGAGGGTTACAGATCCCCTGCTGCGCGGCTCTGTGATCCAGGGTAAGGACCGCTGCATAAGATCTGTAACTGCCCTCCCCCGCCACCAAGTCACAGAGCAACACCACCCCCCCCACCACACAGAACATGAAAACCACCTCCCAGACTGACCAGGATAACTAGTCACTGCACTGTATATGTGCCCTGCTGCTGCACCTGCCCCCTGCTAAAGGTGACTGTCCTGTCCAATGACCAAGCCCCTTCCCCCCCCTTCAGACAGACTCCCCTCCAAAAGAAGAGGATGGAAACAGAAATGAACAGAAACGTATTCTTTATTAACAACCGCACATGGAACGGGGGGGTGAAACTTGGACGGGGTCTTGTGTGAGGCGGGTAGGAAAGGACTTTTAAAATTTTGGGGAATGAGAGCCTTCTAGTGGTAGAGCAGTCCGCAGGGGTGGAGTGAAATTTTTCACGGCCCCTTCCACCCCTCCGTGTTTGGACTTTGGGTGAGGGGGGTATGGGACTTGGTGGCGGGGCAGGGTAGTTACAGAGAGACTGCAGCGGGGCTCTCTCCTCCTGCCTCCGGTCCTGCAGAACATCCACAAGGCGGCGGAGCGTGTCCGTTTGCTCCCTCATTAGTCCAAGCAGCGTTTGAGTAGCCTGCCTGTCCTCCTGTCGCCACCTCTCCTCCCGTTCAATGTTTGCCCGGTGCATTTGGGACAAGTTCTCCCTCCACTGTGTCTGCTGGGCTGCCTGTGCTCGGGAGCATGCCATTAGTTCAGCAAACATGTCTTCCCGTGTCCTCTTCTTCCTCCTCCTAATGTGCGCTAGCCTCTGGGCAGATGTGGCTGTGGGAATTGGAAAAAGGGAGTGAATTCCTGAGACAGAGCAATGTATCTGTGAACAGAGAACATAGTCTTTCTCTGTGAACAAGACCATGCAGAGCACCTATCACACGCGCACTGAGGACAAGGTCGAATTTTCGGCCCTCGCCTACAGTGCCTGCGGTCTTGCTGTGGCGAGCTGAGGAGCAGGGCTGGACACCGGACTTTGTCTAGATGGCAAACATGGTAAGCCGTAGACTTGTGGCCGCTTAAAACTTTAAGAGTGGCACTGGCCTCCTTTCACATAGAAAGCAATGCGAGTCTCTGCTGGCAGCAATCCTGCAAGCATGAACTCTGGCCCTGTCCCACCCCCTCGCGGCTGTAAACCGCGTGGCTGTAAACCGGCGGTTGCAGTTCTGTAAAGGGACGGGCAAGCAGTCCCAATACTAACTTTCCCCTACCTAATTCACAGCAGGGAGTCATGCCAGACATCACCCTCCTGAAGGTCTCGGAGAGCCAGAAGGAGAAGATGCTCAGGGACAGCCTGCAGAAACCGGGGCCATTTGCTGCGCTGCTCTGCAAGGCCATGATCCCGGAGTACCTGCTGGCGTTGTGGCAGGGAAACGTGTCCTACCACGGGGGGCCTAATAAGCTCTCCCTGCCCAGGAACCTGCTGATGAGGCTGGAAAAACACCTGCAGGAGGTGTATGAGGAGTTCTCCCTGGAGGATGTCGCCTCTATCCCCGGTTACATTGACCAGTTCTTGGTTTAGGTGCCCTTGGAGGGACAAATGACTGCAGGGTTTTGGGCACTATAATCATGAAGCGGACATTGTGCAATTTTTTGAAAATGGTTCGGACTATATATTGAGGCGCCCAAAGACAGACTAATCACGACACACTTTGCACTGATTCCCCTTTTGTTTGACTTTCCTGTTTACATGTTTTGAAGCACTTTACCCACTGTTAATATTTTCAATCTTCCTGTTTTGTTGCAAATAAATGTTTACATGTTTTAAAGCACTTTAGCTACTGTTAATATTTTAAATATGCCAGTTATGTTGTAAATAAATGTTTAGATATTTAAAACACTTACTGCTTGATCCTTCCCCTGAATCTGTGTCTGGGGTAACGGCGGGGGACGGTTGGTAGGGGATCTCGGTCAGGGTGATGAAGAGCTCCTGGCTGTCGGGGAAATCAGCGGTGCCAGCGCTGTCGACTGCCTCGTCCTCCTCATCTCCTTCTTCATCTTCCCCGTCCGCTAACATGTCGGAGGAACCGGCCGCGGACAATATCCCATCCTCAGAGTCCACGGTCAGGGGTGGGGTAGTGGTGGCGGCCGCACCTAGGATGGAATGCAGTGCCTCGTAGAAACGGGATGTGTGGGGCTGGGATCCAGAGCGTCCGTTTGCCTCTTTGGTCTTCTGGTAGCCTTGTCTCAGCTCCTTGATTTTCACGCGGCACTGCGTTGCATCCCGGCTATAGCCTCTCTCTGCCATGGCTTTAGAGATCTTCTCATAGGTCTTTGCATTCCGTCTTTTGGAGCGCAGCTCGGAAAGCACGGACTCATCTCCCCACACAGCGATGAGATCCAAGACTTCCCGATCCGTCCATGCTGGGGCCCTCTTTCTATTGGATTGCACGGCCATCTCTGCTGGAGAGCTCTGCATCGTTGCCACTGCTGCCGAGCTCGCCACGGTGTCCAAACAGAAACTGCGCTTCAAACTGCCCAGACAGGAAAAGGAATTCAAATTTTCCCGGGGTGTGGCTGGTCAGAGCATCCGAGCTCGGACTGCTGTCCAGAGCGTCAACAGAGTGGTGCACTGTGGGATAGCTCCCGGAGCTATTAGCGTCGATTTCCATCCACATCTAGCCTAATTCGATATGGCCATTTCGAATTTAGCGCTACTCCTCTCGTTGGGGAGGATTACAGAAATCGATTTAAAGAGAGCTCTATGTCGAACTAAATGGCTTCCTGGTGTGGACGGGTGCAGGGTTAATTCGATATAACGGCGCTAAATTCGACATAAAAGCCTAGTGTAGACCAGGCCTAAAGGTTTAAGAAAAGAAAAGAAGAAGAGAGTTATAAATGGTTAATAGATTATATACATACAAGTGATTTTTCAGCGCTGATAGATCAGGATCATACTAGTGATGCAATAAACTGCTAGCTTGCAAAAGTCTCTCTGGAATTACCCAAACAGACTGGGAGTCATCAGTCCTTGTTCACAGTTTCCTTGTTAGAAATGTAGTCCAGAGAAACGAAGCAGGAAATGAAGACGAAATAGAGATGTCTTAGGTGCCTTTTTATATCTTCTGCCATATGCATGGAAACTTACTGTCCCAAACAAAGCCCACAGCCCGTTTGTGAAAAGTTACAGGCACAAGATAAAGGCCAGGGTCACATGAGCATATCACATGTCCTTACATGGCTTGCGGACACACAGGGGGTGGCTATTGGCCTCTCGGAGTCTGAGACATTCACAAGAAGAGCTATATGAGCAGGATGAGTGCCTTCTGTGGCTCACTGAGAGAGCTAAGTGTCCTTAATGGGCCATCTATACATAGCTGTGTAGCCTTGATGTAAATCCATCTGGTGGGTGTCACCCAGGAATACAACATGGGTTTCAAATACAAATACACAGCCAATATTCATAATTTCAGATGCGGAGATGATACATGGATTTAACCAAATAATCATATTTGATAGATTGTAATTTTTCCATGGACACCTTATGTGATACACAATTTCCATAAATCTTAGGGTATGTCTACACTGGCAGAGTTTCTTCGCTGGCAGTTACATTGCCGCTTAGAGAGCGCTGAAGGGAAATTGCTGTTGTGTGTTCACACTGTCAGCTGCCTGCGTGTTCATACATGCTGCATTCAGAACAGTGCACTCTGGGCAACTATCCCACAGAGGATCTCTTCCCCTTCTGCCGCTAAGAGTTGTGGGAAGGCGGAGGGGATCGCGGGGCATCCTGTGTCCTGTCCCAATGCCCCATGATGCATTGCTCCGCATCCCAGCAATTCCTGTGCTTCCGTCCGCATTTGGTGCCATCTTTCAACAGTTTATGTAGTGCGTGCTCTGCCTCTTCGGTCTGCAGGAATGGATCCCGCACTGTTGACCAATATGCGGCTCGCTCTCACTAACACGTACGTCACGAGTGGCAGTGAAGTTATTCCTAAAACTACAAAGGCAAGAAGTGTCCGACATTGATCTCGCCACACGTAGTAGCTACGACATGAGATTGCTTGTGGCATTCATGGAGGTGCTGCCCACAGTGGAACACTGCTTTTGGGCTCGGGAAACAAGCAGTGAGTGGTGGGATCACATCATCATGCATGTCTGGGATGATAAGCAGTGGCTGCAGAACTTTCACATGAGAAAAACCACATTCATGGGCCTGTGTGATGAGCTCGCCCCAGCCCTGTGGTGCAAGGACACAAGAATGAGAGCTGCCCTGTTGTGGGAGAAGCGCGTGGCAATTGCACTGTGGAAGCTGGCTACTCCAGACTGCTACCGATCAGTCGCTAACCAGTTTGGACTGGGAAAGTCAACTGTTGGACTCGTGTTCACGGAAGTGTGCAGGGCCATTAATCGCATCCTGCTCCGAAAGACCATGACTCTGGGCAACATGTGTGACACTGTGGATGGCTTTGCACAAATGGGTTTCCCTAACTGCGGAGGGGCAATGGATGGCACGCATATTCCAATTCTGGCACCGGACCACCTAGCCACCAAGTACATTAATCGGAAGGGGTATTTCTCAATGGTTCTCCAGGTGCTTGTGGATCACTGTGGGCGTTTCACAGACATTACCGCAGGCTTGTCTGGAAAGGTGCATGACGCACGCATCTTTGGGAACACTAGCCTGTTCAGAAAGCTGCAAGCAGGGACTTTCTTCCCAGACCAGAAGATCGTAGGGGAAGTCGGAATGCTCATTGTCATCCTGGGAGACCCTGCCTGCCCCTTAATGCCGTGGCTTATGAAGCCATATACGGGGAAGCTTGACAGCAGCAAGGAGCGGTTCAACAACAGGCTGAGCAAGTGCAGAATGACGGTTGAGTGTGCTTTTGGCTGTTTAAAGGCCCGCTGGCACTGCCTATATGGAGAAGAGTTGTTGCATTATACATAAAAATATATATACACTTGTTCTGAGGTCCAGAAGGTGGTGAGAAGCAGGCCACCTGAAAGTCACTGGATAAAGAAGAAACACTGGGAAAAAAACAGGGTTGACGTCATGATAGGGGTCTACTATAGACCACCAAATCAGGAAGTTGAGCTGGATGAGAAACTTCTAGAAAAAAACAACAGAAATATCCAAAACAAGATCAGGTAGTAAAGGGGGAGTTTAACTCCATAGACATCAGTTGAAACAGTAATAAAGCAAAACACAAAATTTCCAGTAAGTTCTTGGAATGTTTTGGGAACAACTTTTTGATTCAGGAAGTGGAAGTAGTAATCGTGGGGGACAGCTATTTTGGACTTTATTCTGAACAACAGGAAGGAATTAGTTACTAATCTGAAAGTGGAAGGTAATTTGGGTGAAAGTGACATGCAATGATAGACTTCATGATTCTGAGGAGGAACAGAAGTGAGAACAGCAGAATAAGGACAATGGACTTAAAAAAAAAAACAGACTTTGACAAACGCAGTGAACTGGTAGGTAAGGTCCCCTGGAAAGAAAAGCTAAGTGATAATGAAATTCAGGAGAGCTTTCAGTTTCTCAAGGAGACAATATTAAAGACAACTGCAAACCATCCCAATGTGAAAGAAAGATAGGAAAAATTGTAAGAGGTCAATATGGCTCCATTAGGAGCTCTTTGACCTGAAAATCAAAAAGGAATCCTACAAACCTTAGAAACAGACAAAGTGCTAAGGAGGCATACAAAAGAACAACTACATAGGGACAAAACCAGAAAGGCTAAGGCACAAAATGAGTTATACCTAGCAAGAGCAAGAGAACAACAAAAGGACAGTATACAGGTTTTACTTAGTGGGGAAGGAGAACTAATAGCTGATACGATCAAGAAGGATGAGGTGCTGAATGACTATTTTGCTTCAGTTTTCACTAAAAAGGTTAATGATGACCAGATACTCAACACAATTATCATCATCAACAAGGGGAAGAAACATTCATCAACACAAGGAAAGAAGAGGTTAAAGAGGTTAAAGAATTTAGATAAGTTAGATGCATTCAAGTTGGCAGGACCTGATGAATTTCATCCTAGGATACTTAAGGAACTATCTGAAGCCATCATTTGTAATTATCTTTGAGAACTTATGGAGCATTCATGAGGTCCTAGAAGACTGGAGAGGAGAAACATAGTACTTATCTTTACAAAGGGGAACAAGGAGGACCCAAGGCATTAGACCAGTCAGTCTAACTTCAATACCTGGAAAGATACTGGAACAAATTATTAAACAATCAGTTTGTAAGCACCAGGAGGAGAATAGGATTCTAAGGAACAGTCAGCATGATTTTGTCAAGAACAAATCATGCCAAATCAACCTACCGTATATACTCATTCATAAGCCGACTTTTTTTTAGTAAAAAAGGGAAGCACCAGAGAAAGGGGTCGGCTTATGAACGGGTATAGAGAGGTGGGACACCGCCCCTCCCCCCAACAGAGGAAGCAAGGAGAGGCAGCACAGCCAGCAGAGCCAGAAGGGAAGAGGCGGGGCCAGAGTCTCTCCACTTCTGGCCACGCTGCTCTCCCCCAGCCTCCGAAGCAGCTGCAGCTCCGGGGCTGGCAGGCTGCAGCTGTGCCGCTCGGCCCCTCCCGCCAGCGTAGGCTGTGGCTGTGCCACCCGGCCCAGCCCGCTGGAACATGCTGCGGCCGCGCTACCCGGTCTGGCCCGCCGGAGCAGCTCTAGCCAGGCCAGAGACATTCTCCCCTGGCCCTCCCCAGATAAGGTGGGAAGGGATGGGATGGGGAGAGTGTGGGGGTCCCAGGCTAGGGGTGGGGTCATGTAGGGGTGGTCACAGGGGTTACTCTCCTGACCCCCAGCTTCTCCCCCTCCCAAAACATTTCCCCACCAGTTGCTGTCCCGACCCGTCAGGGTAAGCAGCTGGCACGCCGGCTCACTTTGTTTACTTAGGTTTACCTCTGTGCCTGCGGATGCTCAAAGTAAACAAACCATCTCGACCCACCAGCGGCTTATCCTGATGATCCGGGAGCCAAAGTTTGCTGACCCCTGAATTATAGGGTGGGCTTATGAATGAATGGGTCATAAAATTTTTCCATTTTTACTTATCCATCTTGAGGGGGTCGGCTTATAATCGAGTATATGCGGCTCCTTCTTTGACACTGTTACTGGCCTAGAGCAGTAGATATGATATAACTTGATCTTAGTAAGGGTTTTGCCACAGTCTTACATGACATTCTTATAAGCAAACTAGGGAAATGTGGTCTAGATTAAATTACTATGAGTTTGGTGCACAACAGGTTGAAAGATTGTACTCAAAGGTTACATCTACAATACACACTCCTTTCAGCAGCATGTAGAATACACACATTGCACACACTCCTAGGAAGTGTATAAATAGCAGCAGAGATGGTGAAGCACTGCTTAGGCAAGCAGAGTAAAGACACACCTGAACCATATGGGTCTGTACCTGAGTATGTACTCTACACGCCCAAGTAGCGTCTCCCTGTTTACACTGCTATTTTCAGCAGTGTAGGATCCTGCTCCCTCCCCGCTGCTAGAATCTTCTCCCACCAGATGGAAAGGCTCCAGCAGGAGGGAAAGAATTTGGCCAGTGGAGAGTTTCCCTACAACAGTGAATGACTCTGGTAGTGGAGAGGGAGACAGCAGGGAAAGCTGCTTCCCCCTCACCAGAGAGCCTTTCACTGAAACACGTAGCTATGAACCGCAGTGTGGATACAACCCACTTTTCACTGCGACGTGTAGCTACATGTATCTACATGCTGCTGCAAGAGGTGTGCAGGGAAGACCTAGCGAAAGAGTAGTTATCAATGGCTCTCTGTCAAACTGGGAGGGTGTATCTCATTGGGTACTGCAGGGGTCAGTCCTGGGTCCAAAACTATTCAATATTTTCATTAATGATTTGGATAATGGAGTGGAGAGTATACTTATAAAATTTGCAGCTGATACCGAACTGAGATGGGTTGCAAGCACTTGGGAGCATAGGATTAGAATTCTAAACAATTTTCACAAATTAAAGAATCTGTCTAAAAAAAAAAAAGGTGAAATTCAGTAATGACAACAGAAAAACACTTAAGAAGGAAAAATCAAATGCACAACTACAAAATGGGGAATAACCAGCTAGGCGGTAATACTGCTGAAACGGATCTGGGGGTTACAGTGGATTACAAATTGAATATCAGTCAACAACTTGATGCAGCTGCAAAAAAGGCTAATATCTTCTGGGATGTATTAACACGAGTGTTGTATGAAAGACAAAGGAGGTAATTGTCCCACTCTACTTGGCACCAGTGCCTGAGCTGGAGTACTGTGTCAAAGTCTGGGCACTACACTTTAGAAAAGATGTGGATAAACTGGAGAGAGCCCAGAGTGGAGCAACAATGATAAAAGATTTAGAAAACCTGACCTATGAGGAAACAATACAAAAACTTGGGCATGTTTAGTTCTGAGAAAAGAAAACTATGGGGGGGACCTGATAACAGTCTTCAAATAGGTTAAAGGCTGTTATAAACAGGACTGTGATCAATTGTTCTCCATGTCCACTGAAAAGAGGACAAGAAGTAATGGGCTTAATATGCAGCAAAGGAGATTTAGGTTATATATTAGGAAAAGCTTTCTATTAGATAAGCGCTGGAACAGGATTCCAAGGGAGGCTGTGGAATCACTGGAGGTTTTTAAGAACAGGCTGAAGAAACACCTGTCAAGTATGGTCTACATTTACTTGGTTTTGCCCCAGAACACGGGGTTAGATTTGACCTCTTGACACCCCTTCCAGTCCTACATTTCTGTGATCCTATGAGTCTATTCTCTGGACTGCTTAAGTTAGCACATCTTCAGCTAATGTATTTGGAAATTTTAGATATAGTATTCTATGTTGTTCTTCACTTTGTAAGACAAGCTGCTTGGAGTTAATCATTAATCTAAAATTGCAGCAAAAAAGCACCTTCCCCACAACACACAGTGTTTAATGACAGGAAAGTCTGATGTGAACTCTGCTTTGCATCACCATCTGCCACATCCTGCTCTGATATTTATAAATATAGTTGTGTTGTTGACATTTCCACAATTGCTCCAGGTGTAAACCATTAGGACAGACAGCTCCTTATGATAACATCGGTGGCATTTCTTCCTTTAACATCCAAGCAGAGCTGGCCTTCTCACAGTTTCCCAGAGCAACACCTACTAAAAGACCTTTTAACCTTTAACTTATTTTTTCAGGTAAACAAAAGGTCCTCCAAAAGGATCAGCACGGTCAGAGTTTTTATTTTACTTTATAGATGCACACTCCCACAAAGAACAAGTTCAGAGATTTTAAAAAGCCTTTGATTTACACACGTTTGTTTGAACACTTTCTCCCAAAATTCTAGCGTTAATTAGATTGTTACAAAGGTCATGTTTTGTCCAGTTCACTAATTCCTTGCATAATACTATAATATATCATTTAAAGACATTTTAGTTCTTTTGAGAGGCAAGATTTAGAGTCCTGGATTCTGAAGTCCTTTCTCCACCCACACTTCAGGTCTGGTATAGACAGCAACAAAGCAAGCTTCCCTTCTACCCTATTTCCCTATGTCCTGTCAATTTGCATAATCTGTGATGAGGAAGTGCCACCTTTAGAAGAGAAAAGGGAATGCTCATTTAGTCCTTAACCAATAAAGATGCTACCTTTGGACCCAATCCAGCAAGTTGCAGAGCACTCTTATGACTTCAGTGGGAAATAAGGGCACCCAGCACTATACAAGATTCTTGCAGGGAGTATGAGCACTGGATTAGGAAGCTGGTGTCAAACTGCCAGGGATAAAAGGATTCCTTCCTACACTATCCCTGAAATGCAACTCTTGATAAGTCATCTCTGAGCATCTCCCTTTACTTGCTTCTATGATTTATGACTCCACCCCCCATAACAACTAAAGGATTTGGGGCTCTTCCTCCCCCTTGCTCATCTCACTTCCACTAGTCCACACCCCTTGCCAGGAATGCTTTTTCCCCTCCACCAACCATACTACCCTCTGTAAGGGACAAAGTAGGAAGTTTTTACTTCTCTAGGATTCAACTCTAGCTTCAGTATCATAACCAAAGCACCACCAGGCCCTGCCTTCAATCAGGAGGTGGGAGTGGAGTTGGGAAAGAGAAAATACAACAAAAGCTAAGATGCTAATCTCAAAATTGAAAGAAAATAACTATTCAGTATTTACTCTAAAGCACCTAACTATTTCAGAAGTGTGGCCAGTGGTACAATCAAACAGTTTCATTTTTTTCATGTATTTTTAACTTAAGTTTATCCCAGTATTCCGCTAATTTAGGATCTTAAGCATTTTTATATTTTAATAAAAAGTATTTCTGTTCACTTAAGGAGATTTTAGAAAAATATTTCAAAACAGTTTTGACATGATGACTTCCACTTGCACTAGCACTTGAACAAAATTAATATCTGACATGCTAAAGCAGATATACTGGTAATCGTAAACATTCAGCAATGTATCTCATTTATAAAAAAAGGGCCCTGTAATAAAAAAGACTCTTTAATCATTTTAAATAATACCATGAAAAAACAAAAAAGTAGTACATAAGATTGGGTAGTATCTGAAATTAGTTATTATCCGACAGTGGTTTAGTGGACCACATGAAATCAATTTGTGGACCCAGTACATCTTCCACTTGATCCACATCCATATACAAAACAATTGTGAGAGTGTAGTGATTGTCTGGTTTCATCCACATAGCTATTATTGGGGCATTAGTTGGTCCAGTAAAAGATATTACCTCACACACTTTGCATATACATACACACATATACAATAACTCCTCACTTAATGTTGTAGTTATGTTCCTGCAAAATGCGACTTTAAGTGAAATGATGTTAAGCAAATCCAATTTCCCCATAAGAATTAATGTAAATGGGGGGGGGGATAGGTTCCATGGCAGCTTCCCCTACTCTGCAAGCACCAGAGGCAGGGGGTTCAACCTTCAGCCCGCCCACTCCACTCCTTCCCCCAAGCCCCCACCCTTGACCCGCCTCTTCTCCCCCCCACCTCCTCCCCCTTTACTTCGCTCGGCTCCTCCCCCCTCCCTCCCCTCCCTTCTAAATGCTGCAAGCCAGCTGATTGCTAAGTAGGGGAGGGAGGGGGAGGCGCACCGAGTCCTCACTCCTCCCCCGGGGAATCAGCTGACTTGCCACATTCGGGAGGCAGGGGAGGGAGGGGGAGCCTGCGCGCCAAGTCCTCGCTCCTCCCCCATCCCTTCTGCCCGGGGCAATCAGCTGGCTTGCCATGTTTGGGAGGCAGGGGGAGCCTGCGCGCTGAGTCCTCGCTCCTCCCCCCTCCCTCCAAAACACCGCAAGCCAGCGATTGCTGCTGGCAGGAGGCAGGGGAGGGAGTGGAGGTGCGCCAAGTCTTCCCTCCTCCCGCCTCCCTCCTGCCCAGGGCTGGCTTGCGGCATTTTGGAGGCAGGAGAGAAGGGGGAACAGCGAAGACTTGGCGCGCAGGCTCCCCCTCCCTCCTCCGCCTCCCGAATGCCACAAGCCAGCTGATTGCAGCCAGCAGGAGGCAGGAGCGAGGGGGAGCCTGCACGCCGAGTCCTCGCTCCTTCCCCCTCCCTCCTACCTCCAAAACGCCGCAAGCCAGCTGATTGCCGCCGGCAGGAGGCAGGGGGAGGAGGGGGAAGGCGCTGATCCTCAGAGTCTGGCGGCCGGCGCTGCGGGGGAGGGGGCCGTAGGGAGGCTGCCAACTGTGGAGAAAGCAGGCAGCCAAACAACGTAAGAGTGGAGCATTGCACAACTTTAAATGAGTATGCTCCCTAATTGATCAGCAATGTAACAATGAAACAACGTTAAGCGGGACGACTAAGTGAGGAGTTACTGTATCTGAGTTCATTCAAAAGAAACACATAGGGATAGCTATAAATGAACATCAATGTTATTGAAAAATACCACAGCAAACCAGTAATTGAAGGTTACATTTCTATTTGTCTTTAAGCAATTAATCATTCCCATTTTTATTATGTACTTTTCAAATACTTTATACATTTATCCTCTAACGTGTTTACGCTAAAGCTGAATAATCTGTACATTAGAGCAAGCAGGAGGGGAATCTCATTTTTTCTTGATGAAAACTGATAATCAAAACCGACATGCTAAAGTTAAAAACATCAATTTGAAAATAGTTATCTACTAAATATGATTTCTATATTTATCCTATTTTTAAGCTAATACAATAGCATAAAGGGGGAATAACATAGTAATAGTTATGTTTCTAAAAGGCTGCAAAAGGCAAAGGCAACCTAACAAGCTGCTGAACTTGTGAAGAGGAAGTCCTTGAAGTTAATTATATTGTTGGGTTGCAGAGGGCTGCCATTTCTGTGTGTGAGAGATGGGCTCTTCAACCCCACATCACTGTTGAAGGGGTTAAGGAGCTCAGAAGAGGCAAATTAATCTGGTTGGCTGCACCTGGGGAGAGAATTAGGCTTGATTGATAAATTACTAATTGCTGATGAAGCCCTGCTGGAGGAGAAGCTAGGTAACATATAAAGCCAGGAAGTTTGCAGCAGAAGTGGGCTGCAGGGAGAGAGTCTGCAGTTGCTCTGTGGGCACAAAAAGGTGGGTAGGAGGAAACCCGGGGAAAGCAAAATCCCTGGGATTCTGTCCCTGACAGAAGGTGTTTACCCAGAGGAGTTGTGAGGAAGAAAGCCTATGGAAGGCAAAGCAGGAAGAAGCCCAAGGAAAGAGCAGGGAGGGTTGAGACTGTGCAGACCTTGGCTGCTAATTATGAACTCAGAGTAGTGCACAGGCCCGAGTTCCCCTGCCAGCCACTGGACAATGGTGCAGGACTGGTGAAGGCAGCATCCCGACTGTTGGTCCAGTGAGACTTTGATAGCCCAGAAAGAGAAGACCATATAGTGACTTAAAAGGAGGGCTAAGTCACAAAAGAGAGCACCCGAGTCCAGGAGAGTAAGAAGGGTCCCAAGGCAAGCAAGAGACAGAAGGAGGCCCTACACTAGACCCCAGATCCAGCCACAAAGGGCTGCCCCACCAGTGAGTGAACCCTGTCAACATGGGGTCCCAAAATCTCAGTTCTATTATTCCAACTGCAAACATTACTTTAACAGTGAAGCCACCAAATCTCACATGGAGAGGTTCAGATCTTCTGTAGAACCATCAGTTCTGGTCAGTAATGTTGCTTCCAGCTACACTGAAGAAGGCATAATTCTAATACACCAAGAGCGAAATATGATCTCCCCATTGGGGGGACTTGTTCCATCCCTTGCTGCTAGAATCACCAGGAGCACAAGTGAGACTGGGCTAGAAGTTGATATACTGCTATAAGAAGCAATTATTAGTAGAGCATCCTGAGCTACAAAAACGAAAAAGGAACATTAGGAAATTAGCATTTCATATGTGTAACAATAGTATATATGCAAAAAAAGCACACTATACCTCAAGAGAGGATAGATGGGAAAGTTCCTGGCTACAAGAGGAGCAACAGAGACTATTGCTGATCCAATTTAAAGGCCATACCAAAACCAAAGGACTGGATAGGATTAGTTAATGGTAATCTGCAGCAAGCACATGTCTTTTGGGATAATGATATTACCAATGCTTTCAGCCGTCATTCAACTTTAAAGGGAAAACTGTTTTCTTCAAACTTGTGACACTGTATGTCATAGAATGTTGGACTACTTCAGGCATGGAAGCAAATAAGATTTCAGACTGTCTGCTACTCGTAAAAATCCACATGTTTGCTGAAGAAGTATATCTACATATTCTCCTATATCCCTTTAAAGTGAATCCCTTCCTGGCATCTGAATCAATCCGAGTTCTTTCCCTTTCATGCATCATCACTAGAAATAAAACGATTATGTGGGGCAATGATTTCATCAATTACATCTATAAAACGTCATTGAAAGCTAATGAGGTTTCACAGGTGTATCTTAGGACATCAACTGGCTTGCAGAATCTTTACTATGGTGATGATGTAGAAGAGAGAAGAAGCCAGCTTGACTCTGGGTCTGGGCTGGGCTTGCAAGGTGGCCCATTTAAAATAAAAATAAAAACTGAACAAATGATATGGAAGCACTGAGACAATAAACATGGAACTCCATGGTGCACTTTTAAAAGGGCAGTGGATTTAATCTCTATTATAAATGTCTGCTCAACCATCTGTCTCTGCCACACAGCCGGTTTGGGTGCTGCTAAAATGGAAAGGAGAAACAGATTATCTGACTTTAAGGTTGATAAATTCAGCTTCACTGAATATTGCAGAATTTGATTGAATAATTGTAAAAGGACAAAATTCTAAAATGTAGATTAGATCAACTATAAGGTCATGAGGAAATATAGTCTAGATGAGTACAGTTGGGTTCTGCTTACTATGACAGGCAATTTCAATTCTCCTTACACTTCCCTTACAAGGAAGTGTTTATATCAAAGCTCTTTTTGACAGAGCTGGAGGCCAGAACAGATTCTACACATGTCAACGTGGTCTTAACACTGGAAGCACTTAAGAAGAGGAAAATCCTTCCTAGACGTGCCCAGGTTCAGCTATTTAAGGATACTGTCTTTCCTAATCCCTTGATAATCTCCTCTAAAAATAATTGGAATTGTCAGAGGCATTTCTTCTCAAAAATTTCCTGGAGATTCTTTTGTTAGTTCTAAAATTGTAGAAAAATCTGCTGTACAGACTATGCATAGATAATAAATTATTCAATTTATGTGAGTAAAAAGACCAAGAGATGGCTACAGTTCTACCTATGACATGATACCTTTCTCACTTGGGAATAAAGACACCTCATAATTAAGAGCAGAATGCAGAAGTGGTATTTAACTATGCCATCATGTTGTCTACTTTCAATGCTTACTTTCATTTGGCATGGTATGGCAGAAAAGAAACTAGAATTGCTGCATTCTTGCTCTTATTTGGAGAATTACAAATTCAGAGTGTAATAGGGAACACAATTTTTTTTTTTTTTTAAATCCCTATAGCATACCCCAACGGTAACCCATATCTATTAAACTTTTTAATGCAGAAAAACAGTCATGTCAAAAAAAAATAAAAGATAGGGCACGGAAGGCAGGCACAAAGCCCTACAAATCAGATACGGTAGGTGTGAAAGTGACTGGAAACTCATTTTTATCAAATGTACAATCCCACAACAAGGAAAATATTCTAATACCATTGTATCAAGCAATGGATTGTTCTCATTTTAAATACTGAGTTTTGCTATCCTATGTCAAAGATCTATCAAATAGAGACATCAGTGATGAAAATGACTGCGGCATAAAAAGACTTTGACATGAAGGGAGATAGAAAAGATTAAAACTATTTAGTTTAGAGAGGAAATGATACGAAAGAACATGACAGACATATGTAAAATAATAAATGGTACATAGAGGGTCAATAAAGCACTCCTTTTAGCCCTCATCTAATACAAGCAGAAGAAAAAAATCAAAATTAAAAAGCAAATACTGTTTTACATAATGGGAAATTAATCTATGAAACTCATTGTTCCAAGGAATCAAGGAAGCCAAGAGCTTAATAAATTTCAGAAAAGGATTATACATGTATATGAATAATAAGATTATCAACAGACAGGATAAATAATATACAAACAGATTTAAACACTTGTGTTGCAGGTTATAAAATAGTCAATTACTAACTGCCTGGGGTTAAGGAAGAAATTTCCCTATTGGCATACTATTCCATAACTGCCTTTAACAAGATTTCTTGCACCTTACTCAAAAAACAAAAAACAAAAAAAAAAAACCCCACCACAATACCACCCTAATACTGGGCCACTGTCGGAGACATTGAAATATGGATCACGGATCTGATTGGTATGGCAATCCCATATTCCTGTGAGATCATCGGTGTGGGGTTGTTGTTTTTTTGTTTTTGTTTTTGTTTTTTTAATAGAAATAGAATACCATTGCAGTTTTTGAAATTCTCATATTAATAATACTTAATAATTATATGTTCTACATTTTCAAAACACTATGAAAACTTTAATACAACAATCCTCCTGTGACATAAGCAAGCATACATCACCGCAAACAGGGGAATTTGAGATGGAGTTTGTGGGAGGGAGACGTAATATAATCACTATGGTTAGGAAGGGACGCATCGCCAGTGCCAATGCTGCTCATGTCTCCTCCACCTGCGCCTGTATCCAGACAGCCTAACCCTGGATGCCTCTACCCATATCCTGATGTGGATTTGCAGAGACTGTGGCCTGCATTTCCCACTCACAGAAACCCAGGCTGGGGGGACCATCCAGTGTAAAAGATGCTTGCTGGTGGAATCTCTCAGAAAGCAGGTGGGAGAGCTACAGGAGGAGATGGCTAGGCTGAGGAGCATCCGTGCCCACAAAGAATTCCTTGAGAGTATTCATATGGAGACATCCATGGCTGAGGAAACTATCCAGCTACAGAGGACTGCTGTCACACCAACAGGGGAGGAGGATATGGCTCTGCCAAAGGGAGGACACTGGCTATTGGTTATTACTGGCAGCAGGCAGTGCTCCACCTCCACTCTCTACCCACCCACCATAGTGATGGAAAACTGATATGCTGCCCTGGCAACGAGCGATGAGAAATCATCCCCAAAGGTAGAGGAGGAGAAGCCATGTACCCCCAAGGCTGTGAGGATCGCAGCCATCACTCCCAGGAGGAAATGTAGGGTAGTGGTGGTTGGTGACTCTCTTCTGAGGGGGATGGAGGCACCCATCTGTTGCCCTGACATGGCATCCCAGGAGGTATGCTGCCTGCCAGGGGCCCGTATCTGAGACGTTTAAGAAGGATTGTTGAGGATCATCTGGCCCTCTGACTACTACCCCATGCTACTCATCCATGTGGGCACAAATGATACTGCAAGGTATGACCCTCAACAGATCAGAAGTGACTTCAAGGCTCTGGGAGTAAGGGTGAAGGAGTTGCGAGTGCAGGTGATGTTCTCCTTGATCCTTACGGTCAAGGGTAGGGGCCCAGGCAGAGACAGATGCATCCTGGAGGTGAATGCCTGGCTACAAAGATGGTGTTGCCAGGAGGGCTTCGGCTTCCTTGACCATAGGATTCTGTTCCAGGAAGAAGAACTGCTAAGCAGAGACGGGGTCCACCTATTGAGGAAGGGGAAGAGCATATTTGGATACAGACTGGCTAACCTAGTGAGGAGTGCTTTAAACTCGGCTCGAAGGGGGCAGGTGACCAAAGCCCACAGGTAAGTCAAAAACATGGAGACCTGGAAGAAGAGTCAGACTTTGGGGGGAGCATGGGCTGTTACAGCAGGAATAAAGGAGACAAGACAGAACTGGGGGCAGGGGGGAGGTCAAATCAGTATCTTAGATATCTGTATAATAATGTGAGAAGTATGGGGAATAACCAGGAAGAATTCGAAATACTAGTAAATAAACACAGCTATGACAGTTGCCATCATAGAGACTTGGTGGGATAATACACATGACTGGAATATTAGTATAGAAGGGTACAGCTTGCTCAGGAAGGACAGGCAGGGAAAAAAGGGAGGAGGTGTTGCCTTATATATTAAAAATGTATACACTTGGACTGAGGTTGAGATAAAAATAGCAGACAGACTTGTTGAAAGTCTCTTGGTAAGGATAAAAGGGATAAAAAAAAAACAGGGTGATGACATGGTAGGGGTCTACTACCAACCACCTAACCAGGAAGAAGAGGTGGATGAGGATTTTTTTTAAACAACTAACAAAATCATCCAAAGCACAGGACTTGGTGGTGATGGGGGACTTCAAGTACTCAGACATCTGTTGGGAAAATAACACAGCAGGGCACAGATTATCCAACAAGTTCTTGGAATGTATTGGAGACAATTTTCTTATTTCAGAAACTGGAGAAAGCTACCGGGGAGAGGCTGTGCTAATTTGATTTTGACAAATCGGGAGGAACTGGTTGAAAATTTGAAATGGAAGGTAGCTTGGGTGAAAGTGATCATGAAATGGTAGAGTTCATGATTCTAAGGAATGGTAGGAGGGAAAACAGCAAAACAAAGAAAATGGATTTTCAAGAAGACAGACTTTAGCAAACTCAGGGAGTTGGTAGGTAAGATCCCATGGGAAGCAAGTCTAAGGGGGAAAACGACTGAAGACAGTTGGCAGTTTTTCAAAGAGACATTATTAAGGGCACAAGAGCAAAATGATCTCACTGTGTAGGAAAGATAGGAAGTATGGGAAGAGACCACCCTGGCTTAACCAGAAGATCTTCAATGATCTAAAAATCAAAAAAGAGTCCTACAAAAAGTGGAAACTACGTCAAATGACAAAGGATGAATATAAACAAATAACACAAGTATGTAGGGACAAAATTAGAAAGGCCAAGGCACAAAACTAGATTAAACTAGCTAGAGACAGAAAGGGTAACAAGAAAACATTCTACAAATACATTAGAAGCAATAGGAAGACCAAGAACAGGGTAGGCCCGTTACTCAATGACAGGGGAAAAACAATAACAGGAAATGTAGAAATGGCAGAGGTGCTTAATGACTTCTTTGTTTCAGTTTTCAACAAGGTTGGTGATGACTGGACATCTTACAAAGTGAATGCCAGTGAAAATGAGGTAGGATCAAAGGCTAAAGTAGGAAAAGAACAAGTTAAAAATTACTTAGACAAATTAGATGTCGTCAAGTCACCAGGGCCTGATAAATTCATACTAGAATACTCAAGGAGCTGACTGAGGAGATATCTGAGCCATTAGCGATTATCTTTGAAAAGTCATGGAAGATGGGAGAGATTTTCCAGAAGAGTGGAAAAGGGCAAATATAGTGCCAATCTATAAAAAGGGAAATAAGGACAACCCGGGAAACTACAGACCAGTCAGCTTAACTTCTGTACCCGGAAAGATAATGGAGCAAATAATTCAGCAACCAATTTGCAAACATCTAGAAGATAATAAGGTGAGAAGAAATAGTCAGCATGGATTTGTCAAGAACAAGTCGTGTCAAACCAACCTGATAACTTTCTTTGACAGGGTAACAAGCCTTGTGGATGGAGGGGAAGCAGTAGATGTGATATATCTTGCCTTTAGTAAAGCTTTTGATACTGTCTCGCATGACCCTCTCATAAACCAACTAGGAAAATGCATCCTAGACGGAGCTACTATAAGGTGGGAGCAAAACTGGTTGGAAAACCGTTCCCAGAGAGTAGTTACCAGTGGTTCACAGTCATGCTGGAAGGGCATAATGAGTGTGGTCCCGCAGGGATCAGTTCTGGTCTGGTTCTATTCAATATCTTCATCAATGATTTAGATAATGGTATAGAGAGTACACTTATAAAGTTTGCGGACAATACCAAGCTGGGAGGGGTTGCAAGTGCTTTAGAGGATAGGATTAAAATTCAAAATAATCTGAACAAACTGGAGAAATGGTCTGAAGTAAATATGATGAAATTAAATAAGGACAAATGCAAAGTACTCCATTTAGGAAGGAACAATCGGTTGCACACACACAAAATGGGAAATGACTGCCTAGGAAGGACTACTGCAGAAAGAGATATAGGGGTCATAGTGGACCACAAGCAAAATATGAGTCAATAGTGTAACACTGTTGCAAGACAAAAAAAAAAACCCACATCATTCTGGGATGTATTAGCAGGAGCGTTGTAAGAAAGACACAAGATGTAATTCTTCCGCTCTTCTCTGCACTGATTAGGCCTCAACTGGAGTATTGTGTCCAGTTTTGGGCGGCAGATTTCAGGAAAGATGTGGACAACTTGGAGAAAGTCCAGGGAAGAGCAACAAAAATGATTAAAGGTCTAGAAAACATGACCTATGAGGGAAGATTGAAAAAAAAATGTGTTTGTTTAGTCTGGAAAAGAGAAGACTGTGAGGGGATGTGATAACAGTTTTCACGTACATAAAAGGTTGTTACAAAGAGAAGGGAGAAGAATTGTTCTTCTTAACTTCTGAGGATAAGACAAGAAGCAATGGGCTTAAATTGCAAAACAGGAGGTTTAGGTTGGATATTGGAAAAACTTCCTACTGTCAGGGTGGTTAAGTACTGGAATAAATTGCCTAGGGAGCTTGTTGAATCTCCATCAGTGGAGATTTTTAAGAGCAGGTTAGACAAACACCTGTTAGGAATGGTCTAGACAATACTTAGTCCTGCCATGAGTGCGGGGGACAGGACTAGATGACCTCTCGAGGTCCCTTCCAATCCTATGATTCTATGATTTACAAATGAGAAAAGTGAAAGAGAAAGGTAAAGTGACTTACCTTAAGGTCACAAAGCAAGTTAGTGGCAAAGCTAGTTTCAGCACTCAAGATCAAAGAATTTGTCACAAGTCTACCTGGATGGAGTGCAAACTAGAGAAACATTTCTACGGGAAAAAGAATGGTTTCAGGCAACTAACCTTTAAAACTACCTTGAGCCTATCTAGCACATGTGCAATAAAGTTATAAGACTGTTGTATCTAAACTTGTATCAAAAATACAATACATCCAAGGAAAATCAAATACATTTTTTAACCTGCACAAGATCCATGGTTAAACACAATTAAGATGTTTGGTGTAGCTGTTAACGAGAAAGATTTACATTACCAATAAATAAATAAATAAATCTAGAGACAGGCAAAACTACCTGCAGGCTGGCATTTCAGATTTTCAAGGAAGTGAACTCTCCAGAGGAACATATTACTTAAAATGGGGTAGGAGTCTATTGATCTTATTCTTAGATTTTAGGTTTCAACAGAAATTGGTTATTAAATTATTTAATAGTTTCAAGAGGTTGGGCTTTCTTTTTAAATATTATACAACTATATGTAGTTAAATTTAAAGGTTAGGTAATGAGAGGCAATGAACAAAATAATATGAGGTCATTACTCAATGTGTGGTTATATTCTGTGGAGTACTGTAAACACAGCATTGTGGGTTCCAGATTTATCTGCATCCCATTTGCTCAAAAAATTGTAACTTAAAAGATTTTTTTCCCCAATAACTGCCAGCCCTTCAAACTCATCTTGAAATATGAAAGACAAGCTGTGTTCTTTCTGGCTCAAGCATCATCACTAGTAACAAAGATTCTGCAATGAGAATTTAGTTAATACTCTGGATAATACATGAAACGGAATACAGCTCACTTTCTCTGTTATCTGGATTAGGATCCACAGCAACAACAGAGTGTTAAAAGCAGAGCAACCGGATATGAAACTGAGCACCAACCCAGAGCAATAGTGTTGAGTAAGGAGGTGCCATTTTTACAGTCCCTTTCTTGATCATATGTGCACTTTCCCAATACCAAAACTAAAAGCACACTCATCCACAAACCAACTCTTCACCAGCAGAGCTACCCGCATTTGTGTTTAAAATGAGTTGTATTATCATCAGATTTGGTTTGAAACAGTAAACTACTACCAGTAATTGAAATAGAAAAATAAATCAAGTGATTGTACTCCTTATCCCCCCACATTAAGAGAACAATTATGAGATGTGTGGGTATATAAAATGATGGGGTCTAAATTAGCTGTTACCACTCAAGAAAGAGATCTTGGAGTCATTGTGGATAGTTCTTTGAAAACATCCACTCTATGTGCAGCAGCAGTCAAAAAAACAAACAGATGTTGGGAATCATTAAGAAAGGGACAGATAAGAAGACAGAATATATCATATTCCCTCTATATAAATCCATGGTACGCCCACATCTTGAATACTGTGTGCACATGTGGTCATTCCATCTCAAAAAAGATATATTGGAATTGGAAAAACTTCAGAAAAGGGCAACAAAAATGATTAGGGTATGGAATGGCTTCTGTATGAGACGAGATTAATAAGACTGGGACTTTTCAGCTTGGAAAAGAGACGACTAAGTGGGGGATATGATTGAGGTCTATAAAATCATGACTGGTGCGGAGAAAGTAAATAAGGAAGTGTTATTTACTCCTTCTCATAACACAAAAACTAGGGGTCACCAAATGAAATTAATAGGCAGCAGGTTTAAAACAAACAAAAGGAAGTAGTTCTTCACACAGCGCACAGTCAACCTGTGGAACTCTTTGCCAGACGATGTTGTGAAGGCCACAACTATAACAGGGTTCAAAAAAGAACTAGATAAATTCATGGAGGATAGGTCCATCAATGGCTATTAGCCAGGGTGGGCAGGAATGGTGTCCCTAGTCTCTGTTTGCCAGAAGCTGGGAATGGATCACTTGATGATTACCTGTTCATTCCCTCTGGGGCACCTGGCATTGGCCACTGTCGGAAGACAGGATATTGGGCTAGATGGACCTTTGGTCTGACCCAGTATGGCCGTTCTTATGTACAGCATGACCAGCAATACAAACTCATTTTGCACACACTAACTATCTTCGGTTCCTTTAAAGCAGCTATCACCATGGTCCCTGAAACTCAAAGATGTGAGTTTTATTGTTTTGCCCCTCAAGCCAATGTTTGCTATTAGACAGGCGTATAATATTAATGAAAAAATGCAGAAAGATGTTCACGAGTAATGAAATACTATATTCACAAATCTGAATTTAGGTAGTTGGCAGAACTCAAACAATAATACATTATTCATGATCTGTATACAGCTATCTACATACATATTTTACAGACTGAATATAATGGATCCAATTGTTTGGAGGCATTGCAGTGATCTCAGATCAGAGCAAATGTCACATATCATGAGAGATATTAAAGCCAAGTTTTAATGAGATAAATTAAAATGAGATTAACAGAAAGCTGCAATCCTAATGTGCATCATAATTTCAACATTCAAGAGAAAAAGAAAAAAATTGTACACAAAGGACAAATCCAAAATCTAGAATCTACCAAAGCAAGTAGCACTGAATTTGAGATTTTAACCTGAAACATCCTTCCATCATGCTTTGGATCACGCAGTTTTCAATGATGTTAGGAGTCTAATTTCGTATCAGTACCTATCTGAAACTAAATGTTGGATAAGTTTTAGTTTTTAAAAAGGGAGGTTAATGGATGAGCAAAGACTTTGAAACCACTTCCTCCATTATCCACTTTATTGAGGCTTTCACCCTCACCAATCTACTCAAACTGTTGTGTGTTTCCAATTCCTTTCAGTCTTTTAAAGGTATGTCTGCACTGCCAAAAAAAGACCCATGGCAGCAAGTCTGAGTACGTTCACTTTGCAAAGAATACCCGGGACATTGAGTCTCAGAGCCCAGGTCAACTGGGGCTCACACTCTATGGCTACAAATAGCAGTGTAGACATTCCTGCTCAGGCTGGAGTCTGGATTCTGATACCCACCCCCTTGCCAAGTTTCAGAACCTAGGCAGAAACACCCACACTACCATTTTTAGCCCATAGCGCAAACCTGAGGCCTTGTCTACACTACCAAGTTTTGTCACCAAAAACTGCTTTTTGTCAAACAAACAGTATATGCATACACACAGCGATGCAACTTTTGTCTGGAAAAATGCCTGGTTTTGGTGACAAAAATACATCCATCCCGATGAGAGACTTGCATCTTTTTCCTCTACAATGTGCCAGTGCAGACACCACCCTTGATTTCATTGCTTTAATTAGCCTCAGTGAGGTGTCCCACAATACCCATCCTGACCGCTCCAGTCAGCAGTTTGAACTCCATCCGCCCCTCCTCATTAGAAGCCCCAGGAATTTTTGAAATTTAATTTCCTGCTGGCTCAGCGTGGAGAAGTCTCATAGCATCTTCCCAGGTGACCATGGCGGGTTATCGCACCAAACGTTCTCCTGCTTGGACCACTGCGGAGTAGCTGGATCTGATCAGTATATTATGCGTAGATGAGGCTGTGCAATCCCAGCTGCGCTTGAGCCGTAGGAATTGGGATACCTAGGGCACATTTCTGGAGGCTTGTGCAAAAAGAGCTATGATCGGGACACGCTGCAGTGCAGAGCGAAGATAAAGGAGCTAAGGCAGGCCTACCATAAGGCGAGGGAGGCAAACCATTACTCTGATGCTTCACCTAAGACCTGCCGGTTCTATATGGAGCTGGACGCTATCTTCAGTGGTGACCCCACCTCCACTGCCAAGAGCCCCGCGCATACTTCGAGGGAACGGTGGCGGCTGAAAGAGGACCTAACCTGGAGGACTAAGTTATTGATGAACAGGCGGAGTTAGATTAAGATGTGCAGCTCCCAGCGGGGTCGCCCGGTCAGCCAGGCAACCAGGAACTTTTCTCCACTCCAGAGGCATCTAGCAAGTCTCAGCAGTCGCTCTCCAGGGAGAAAGAAGCAGGAGATGAGTCTGGTAAGTGGCTGTGGCTTGTGTACTGCAGAGGCGGGTTCAGGCTATAGAAATGTGGGAGGCTGGCTGTGTTTCTTTGAGGTGGACATTTTCCTGTGTAGCTAATCGGTATGGCAGAACAGGGTGTTGATGCACGCAGAGATCTCACAGGAATCCTCCAGCGAGATCTCCAGGAAAGTTTTCTGAAGGTACTCGGTAATCCTCTGCCAAAAGTTCTGTGGCAGAGCAGTTCCGTCCTCCATTGTAGGAAACTTTCTCACGCCATTTGGCAATTACTTGTGCAGGGACCAAAGCATCACATAGTCGAACAGCATAGGGAGCAGGGCAGAAGCCACAAGTATGGAGTAGATGTACCCTCGTTTCCCTGCTTACACTTAGCAGTTAGATGTCTGCTAGAATGATCCCCGCCAGTGGAAAAGTGTGGAAGAATTTTAGAATTTTTTCCATAGAAAGCTGCACCACGACCCTTGCAGAGATTGTGTGCTCTCTTCCCCATGTGGAGCAGCCCCTCCCACACCCCCACTAACACTCATCATACTTTGGCTGTTCGTGGAGATGTGTGCCTGGCTAGGGTCAGTGAGAAAGTGATTGCAATGTTGCAAAAGGTGTATTAACTGAAATGTTACAATGCTATGCGTGAACTTAACAATCCCGCTTCTGTGCATTGTCCCGTGTGTTTCACCAGATGTGGCCTTGAGGAACACCCCACACATCCCTGCCAAGCATCTCCGCCAGATAAGAAAGCGCCCAAGACGCAGCAAAGAAGACATGTTCTGGGAGGTACGGCAGTGCTCCAAAGCAGAAAAAAGGGAATGTAAGGACTGCTGGGAAGCCGACCGGCAGGACAGAAAAGAGAATCAAGCATTTGTTAAGGACGCAACTGAGAGGATGATTAAAGTAATGGAGGAGCAAATGCAGATGCTTCAGTCCTTAATAGTGCTGCAGACTGAACAGATCCATGCTCACACACTGCAGCACATTCAGAACACTTTTCTATGCCTTCCCCCATAAACTCCACCTGCACATTCCTTTCCACTTTCTGGGAGTTCTTAGTTTCCCCTTCACTCCACCCCCTAGGACAACTTTCACAATGATAGCTGGACCTACACACAGTTGTGAAAGTCTGTCCTTTCCTGGTTCCTCCTTCCCATCAGGCATTTGTGCGTTTGTGTGTGCTGTTTCTTGTTCAATAAAATCAAAGTTATTTAATTGTGGATCACCTTTATTTTTTTTCTACAAATTGAGATTGCAGGTACCACCAATACATGCACAGGCATTATCGTCATTGTCTTACGGGAATGTAAGGCCCAAAATGACAACATTGCGTCCTAGGAAAACTAGCACCTCTGACAGATATACACATTACTGGTGCTCATTGTCAAAGTGCTGCCTCAAAGCCTCCCTGATTCGAACTGGCCCCCTCAGACAGCCCTGGTATCTGGCTGCTCAAAATCAGCAGCTAAGCGGTCTGCCTCAGCACTCCACCCCTGAGCAAACCTTTCACCCTTAGCTTCACAGAGATTATGCAATGTACAGCACGTGGCTATGACCAAGGGAATATTATCCTCATTAAGGTCTAGCCTGCCATATAGGCATCACCAGTGTGCCTTTAATCTGCCAAAGGCACATTCAACTGTCATCCGGCACCTACTCAGCCTGTTGAACCACTCCTTACTGCTGTCCAAGTGTCCCATATAAGGTTTCATGAGCCACAGCTATAAAGGGTATGCCGGGTCTCCCGGGATCACTATGGGCATTTCAACATCCCCCACTGTAATCTTCTGGTTTGGAAAGAAAGTCCCCGTTTGTAGCTTTCCATATAGGCTGGTGTTCCAGAAGATGCGTGGCTCATGTACCTTCCCAGACCACCCCGCATTGATGGCAGTGAAACGCCCACAGTGATCCACAAGCGCCTGCAACACCATGGAGAAGTACCCCTTCCTATTGATGTACTCTGTCGCAAGGTGGTCTGGTGCCAAAATTGGAATGTGTACGCCATCTATCGCCCCTCCACAGTTAGGGAACCCCATTTCTGTAAAGCCATCCACTATTTAATGCACATTTCCCAGAGTCACGGTCCTTTGTAGCAGCATGTGATTAATTGCCATGCACACTTGCATTAACACAATCCCAACGGTCGAATTCCTGACTCCAAATTGATTCGCGACCGACCAGTAGCAGTCTGGAGTCACCAGCTTCCATACAGCGATTGCCACCATTCTCTACTGAGAGGGCAGCTCTCATTCTGGTGTCCTTGCGCCACAGGTCTGTGGCGAGCTCCACACACAGCTCCAGGAAGGTGGCTTTCCACATCCAAAAATTCTGTTGCCACTGCTCTTCATCTCACACCTGCATGATGATACGATCCCACCATTCAGTGCTTGTTTCATGAGCCCAAAAGTGACGGTCTACCCTATGCAGCTGGTCTGTGAATGCCAAAAGTAATCTATGTTGGGCGTCTGCGAGTGTTCTTCAGTTAGGAACTTGACAATTAACTGCACTGCCATCCACAATGTCTTCGTGATAGTTAACAGAGCATTAGAAGAGCCGCACAAGGTCCATCCCTTCCCACAAAGATGCCGAGGTCAACAGCAGAGATTGACCGTTGCAAAAATGCCACAAAAGAAAGCCGGAAGCCCGTGGACTGCTGGGACACAGAGCAATGCATTATGGGACATTAAGCCAGGTCCCAAGATGCGCCGCAATCTGCTCCGCCTTCCCACAACACCTAGCAAAAGAAAGCGTTGAGCTGGATTGTGGGATAGGTACCCTCAGTGTAATGCTCACACTGTTGACAGAGGGAGTAAGTGTGAACATGAGATTCCGATTTTTATTATGTCGACTTTTGGGTGTCGCCATCACTTTTGTCGACAAAAATTGGTAGTGTAGACATAGCCTGAGTCAGGTCACCTGGGCTCTGAAACTCACTGCTGCAGGTTCTGTTTTGCAGTGTAGACTTGCCCTCAGAGGTCAGGTCAACTGACTGAAGATTGTGCTACAGGGTTTGAAATAGCAACATAGACATTCCTGCCCAGGCTCTGAAATCTGATGAAGGGGGTGGGTCTCAGAGCCTGGGGTTCAGCCCGAGTAGAAATTGCTATATTTAGCCCTGTGACCCAAGCCCCATGAGCCTGAATCAGTTGACCTGGGCTCTGAGACTCGTTGCTGTGAGTTTTTTGTTTTTAAACAGTGTAGATGTACCCTTAATATTCTTTTCTCTCATTTATCTTTATTCTCATCGACTTTTTTGATGATGAAACACTGTTTATTACATGCTTTTCCTGTCTAAACTTTTCTCTGGATTCGTGCCCTACTATTCTAAACATTCCTTGTAGATTCCATGTGTAGGGTTATACCAGGGGTCGGCAACCTTTCGAAGTGGTGTGCTGAATCTTCATTTATTCACTCTAATTTAAGTTTTCGCATGCCAATAATACATTTTAATATTTTTAGAAGGACTCTTTCTATAAGTCTATAATATATAACTAAACTATTGGTGTATGTAAAGTAAATAAGGTTTTTAAAATGTTTAAGAAGCTTCATTTAAAATTAAATTAAAATGCAGAGCCCCCAGGACCCGGGTAGTGTGAGTGCCACTGAAAATCAGCTCACATGCAGCCTTTGGCACGCGTGCCATAGGTTGCCTAACCCTGGGTTATACCTTGTCTTAAAATTTATATAAGTCACCTCCCTCTCTTCATTTAAGCTTTCGTTATCTTCTGCATTGATTTCTAGCTTACCTTCCTGGCTCTTTCTGTAAATGGATAACAAGCTTGTTGACAATTCTGCTGCCCACCTAATCAAACTATGTTTCTGCCATGACTCCTCACACCATCCAGTCATCTGCCTACCAACCCCGCACCGCACACTAAGTTTAAGACGCTTGTTCTAACCTTCTTAGCCCTCCATCTAACTGGCCTGTTTTGGTTGGCCTGGTAGTTTGATGACACTGGCCTATCTCCAATGTCTAATAATTGTATATACTCCCTCTCTATAGCTTCTATCCCTCATTTTACTTCTTTCTATTTTTGTTCGGACATCCTGCCCCGGTCCTGCTGGTGAAATAAATTGCCTCTTTTGATTCATTCTACATCTTTGTCGTCCTTCACATCCCCTTTGTCACATCCCTTTTTATTACTCAGTATCATCTAAAACAAGACAAAATACTTCCAAAATGCTTCTAGGGAGAAGTGTAAAATATGAGGGGTTTTTTAAAAAGAAGTGGAATTGATGCAATAATTCAAAATGGTGCATCTGGAAACATGCTTGGACAATATCCCTCTGGATGCACCCAAGCTGCCTCCTGTTTTTCTTCTTGGGAACGGCAAGTCTCACAGGTAGAGATGTCATTATGAGAGAGCTTGCTCTTTCTCCATACTTTCACAAATTTGGAAAGAATCTTTAGAAGTAGTTAGCCAAGAGTTATGGAATTCTTTCAGCAACAAGCTTTCCCCAAAGGCAGATTTTTGGAGATCATTCAAAAATGTGTTTTTGTTTATTATGACCATGGGGCTCAGTTACAGTCATTCTCTCTTTGAGCTTGTCTTTACTGCTTAAAAAAAGGTGTATTTTTACACCTCAGGATAACGTATGCATTTAAGTTCACGTATTCTCACATGCATTAGCCAGCCTGTGGTAAAACATACAAGATTTTTTAGCACTGACGATAAGGCCTCGGAAAAGCTCCCTGCACTGCTGCTCTGTTACTTACAGTTAGTTGGTAAAGCATGCCTATTCAGTGGAACAAGCAACCATAATGGTTTTACATACTTTGTTTATAAACTTGTAGATTAATTGGTCTATCTTCAGTCAGCAAACCCCACTGGATTTCAAAGCCATTATGGGAGAAGGGGCCATGACAATATTCTGCACCAACTCAATAAGCCTCATTCTGATGAGTATGTGTGTCACTTCATCATGCACCTTTCAGATGTTACAACATTTCATTTTAGCCAGCAAATAAAGCATTTGCTGTTGTAGCCTCTGTTCTTATCTCCAGGATCAACTAATCTTATCTAATCTCACTTTAATTTGCCTGTAAGCTACTTTGGGCAGAGACTTTTTTCCTATATTTACGCCTATGAAACAGCACATATTTTAATAGCACTATATAAATTATCTAAATAAAGACCCTTTAAAAAGGGATTAAGATTGTACAGATGTAATATTCCACCAACTCAAACCCTAGAATGCAAGGACACCTCTAATACCCACAGAGGGCATATTTCCACTGAGGGCAACAGAATCCGCCACCACAAGGACAATAACTCCAACTGATAAAGAGACATATAACATTTATTTCCAGCACAGTATAATGCAAAATTTTAATTAGAATGCTCCAAAAACTCCTTGGGTGGAGAGAAAAGGAATCTGTCAAGTGCCATCTCTGCTCCACTGGGCCAGCTATCGCTGTCTAGATTGGAGAATCCTCTGTTGAAGATGCAGCACTTCAACTGAAGCTGAAGAACTTGCAGCACTGGAAATCAAAGCAGCTTTCAGTTGGCAACCATGGCTGGTATGACCCCCAGACTCAGTCACGGTTTACAGCATAGACAACCTTCCTATAGTTTCCTAACCTTAGAGCGTAGTGGGGAGAGAATGGAGGGGAACTTCACTGAGGGCAGTCTGTAGCTTCAAAGCCATTGGAAAGACGAGGTAAGGGGCGGCCATCTTTACTGGGCAGCCTCAATTTCACATGGCCATCAAAGCCCTCAAGTCTACTGCATTTCAGCTGAATCAGAGTTCCAGTTACATGTGAGTGACAAATTTCCTAACAAAATACACTTTAGCACAGTGGAAAGTGTAGTGAACTGGGAGGCAGGACACCATGAGTTCATGTTTCACGTCTTTTGATTGCTCTTGTTTATATTTCTTTATATTTCTGTACATTTCACAGACTTATTATTGAGCAACACCTATATTAAGAGGCAGTCAAGTATCACTCAATCCGTTTTACAAATAAATTATCTGCGACATTGCAAAGGGTCATTTCTACAAGAGATTAAAATAGAACCAATGTAGTTCTAGGATTAACTTTCAGTCTCAGACAGACACTCACAGAAAGAATCTGTCAAATCTATAAGTGATTGTAATCTGTAAACCACGGTTCCAGAGCTAGGAACAAAGCCAGGGTTCCTGACATTCAGCATGTCTTGAAAATGGTTGCGAAATCCATTCAAAAATCCTCTCTGGTTGCTGAACCACACAGAGAACACTGCTCTACAGCCAAAATGCTTCTGAAATAAATGTAGTCAAACTTTACTAATTCTGGGTCACTGAGAATGAAAATGATGCTTAAAATTGTTGATTGGCTCTAGTTTTCAAGATATGCTATTGGGTCAGTATATACGACCCTTGACTTGGGAATGGCGGAGGATAAGTGAGTTATAAAGGGAAGGGATCTCAATTTAAACCAGAAATGACTAAAATACATCTTTGACTGGATCTATGAATAAATCTATGACTGGGTTTGGACAGTACTTGCTTTTTAGGCAAAACAATGAATGATGCAATCTGAAGCTGGTGTTGCGTCATACATGATATGAATTGCATCATGTTATTCCTAGAAGTCATGGATGATGCAATAATCATAATGAAGCTTACATCACTCTGCTGAACAAATTGCCCGATATCAGCTCTAGAAATCATACAGTGTCGTGCTCTCTTATTTGTCAGTGTTTGATTTTGCAAAGGGACACATTTCTGTTTAGCCAAAGTGAGCAGAGATGCCTCGTACTTGTGTGAACAGTGCAGATAACTTCTGCTATGTTTGTGAAGTGACTTTTGCATCACAAAAGCGCAGTATAACCACTATGGTTAAGAAAGCCTATCACCTTTATTTTGGCTGCAAAATTGGAGATCAGGACAAGAGGTGGGCCCCACACATATGCTGCAACACTTGTGCAACAAATCTTCGCCAGTGGTTGAACAGGAAAAGGAAATCTATGCCTTTTGCAGTGCCAATGATTTGGAGAGAGCCAACAGATCATACCAGCAATTGTTACTTCTGCATGGTGCCTCCAGTTGGGAAAGGTGTGTCAAAGAAGAAAAAGTGGACTGTGCATTATCCAAACATTCCATCAGCTATACGCTCAGTACCCCACAGAGAAGGACTGCCGATTCCTGATACACCAGAATCATTCTCACTTGAGTCAGACGAGGAAGAGGAAGAGGATGAAACTTCTGGTCCTGAACCATCAATGTCACAGGACCCACATTTTCTCCCATCCTCCTCCTCTGAACCACACCTCATAACACAAGGTGAACTGAATGACCTTGTCAGGGATTTGGAACTACCCAAGAGTAAGGCAGAGCTGTTGGGCTCCAGACTACAGCAGTGGAATCTCCTGGCAGGTGATGTTAAGATTTCCATGTTCCGTGACCGTCAAAAGGATCTTGTCCCATTCTTCTTCATGGAAGGTGATCTTGTAGCCTGCAACAACATCGATGGTGTGATGGCAGCCCTCAACATCGTTCACAATCCAGATTAGTGGAGACTGTTTATTGATTCATCGAAGACGAGTCTTAAAGCTGTTTTACTGCATAATGGCAATGTTTTGCCATCAATTCCAGTTGGTCCTGCAGTCCATAGGAAGGAAACCTATGACAACATGAAACAACTTTTGAGGTACATAAACTATGACCAACATCAGTGGCAGCTTTGTGGCGATTTGAAGGTTGTTGCTCTCTTGCTTGGTCTGCAGACTGGATACACAAAGTACTGCTGTTTTCTCTGCGAATGGGATAGTCGTGCAAGAGATTCCCACTACATCAAGAAAGATTGGCCACTCCGACCGTCATTGGAGCCTGGGAGGAAAAGTGTTCAGCATCCATCACTTGTTGAATCAAGGAAGATTTTGTTACCATCCTTGCACATCAAGCTGGGTCTGATGAAGAACTTTGTCAAGGCCATTGACAAAACACAAGCAGCTTTCAAATACCTCCGTGGAAAATTTCCAAGGTTAAGTGAAACTAAGATAAAGGAAGGTGTCTTTGTTGGTCCTCAGATTCGTGAACTTCTTCGAGATGATGTATTTGACCATGCACTGCGTGGCAAGGAAAAGACGGCATGGAAAGCCTTCCAGTTAGTGGCAATAAATTTTCTCAGAAACAACAAGGCAGACAACTACAGGTTGTGGGTGGAAAACCTCCTCAAGGCATACAAAAGCGTTGGTTGCAACATGTCACTAAAGATACATTTTTGGCACTCTCATCTAGATTTTTTTCCACCGAACTGTGGAGCAGTGAGCAACGAGCATGGCGAGCGATTTCACCAGGACATTGCAACAATGGAGAAACGCTATCAGGGCAAATGGAGCCCATCAATGCTTGCAGACTATTGCTGGACAGTGACACGAGATGCTCCATTTAATGAAGACAAGAGACAAGCCAAGAAGCGCCGAGTAGACACTGAATAGGACTAACCTATGTACATAATAGTTTTTTGCCTTGTGTTTCATAATAAATTTTATTTATATAACCCTTTTGCTGATTTTTAAAGTGTTACATAAAGGACAGGTGAAATATTATCATGTAAAGCAACCATAGACACATGAAAAGACCTAGGTTTACAATTTATGATTAAAACTCTACTATGTACACAATATACATAGACATAAAATGTAAAAACTTAAATATCTTAGAAACAGTAGCCAATCAGTTGTTTTAATTGTCATATTTGAATTCAGCACATCAAAATACATAATAAATAGCACATTTTATCTCTGAAGCAGACGACTTCTCAAAAATTGTAGACCAGTGGAATAGCTGCCTATGCTACTACCACCACCTCCTGTAGCTCAAGTGGTAGCAATATGGACTCAAGATCTGAATATCTTGGGTTGAAACTCTACTGATGGTCCACATAGTGGTCCTTATAAGAGCACGTGATAAAACTCCTATTTTTCCAGTTCATTTTCTATTTTTTTAATTGTTTCACCAAATTTACAGGGTGAAGAACAATCTTAAAACAGGTTTTATATCAAAAATGATTATAATCTGAATGATGATGTGATACACAACAAAACATAGGGGTTCACATTTCAATCATTGGTCATACCTTTCAATTCCTTGTGTCAAAAACTGGTAGGTTTAAGGTTTGAAAAGTGTGATGGCCCTAGTGAAATGGCAGCCATATTTCCTAATGGTTGTCTATGGCTGCTATTTTTTTAGGGGTATCCCTCCCAGTAGTAAAGTAGGGGTCATCTTTACCTAGGACATAAACACCTTCAATCTCATTTGGTAGCTGGATTCCCACTGTAAGTTATGGGAAATGACAGTCCTTCTGAGTAAGAGAAAATTGTGAATATAACTGTAAAGCAAAACGAAGCTTAATAACTTTGCTGAATTACAATCTAACTTCTTCAAAATATCATTTGAAGGTATCTGGCAATATGTTCTCTACATGGGAAGTTTGAAGAATAACAAACCAGCCATTAGTTAGTAAAAGAATTCTAAATAAAAGTTGCACATTTTAAATTATGGGATTTATGCAATACACTTTCAGATTGTGTGGTGGGTGTATCTACAATTGTACACACAAAATGTATTACTAGATTAGCTTTCATTCACTACTATATAACAAAATACATTCTCTGTTATCAAAGTGCACAAAACCTACCTTGGATCAGTGCAAGCCCAACTTTATGATATTCATACCTCTAAAATTCTTCTCATGTAAAAAAAAATTCACTTCAATCATTTATGCACAAGTTATAAGCCCTTACCAAATAAATGTGGTTATAATTGAAATGTTGCAACCTGAACAAGAACAGTGCAAAAGAAAAAAAGAAAAGAAAAAGAAACATTAAAGTCACTTCTAGAGTACAAAGCTCAACTAATTTTAGGCAACAGACTAACGTGCACTTGCTGAGTAATGTTTCTGGGCAACATGATAAGCAACTTAGAACAAGAAGAAGTTGTTTAACAGTCAACACCTTTAGAATATTTTACAGTTAATTTCTTTTAAGGAAGAACAAACCTGGGCCACTTTAACAGAATTTTGAGTAGAGCCACCAGCATGATATTCTACGTTGAACTTTTTCACGAGTTCTTCAAACCTGTAAGAAAACCACAGGGGTTCGGGGGGGAGGGGAGGGGACAGGAAGGGGGGCAGAGAGAGAGAAAGGAAGTCAGATTCTGCAATTTTTCACAGTGAAAAACTATATAAAGCATCTAGATTAGAAATGTATGAGATCAAGTTATTTGTAAACAGGAAATTCAGACATATTAGCTCTTTTACAAGGTGCTAGCTGAGAAAACGCAGACTAAAATAGCATGCATGCACAGTATGTGCACTAAGCAACTGGCTAAATGACAAAGCAAGCAATATCAACTTGATTTCGCTCCCTTACAGTTATATTGTAAGTCTATAACATTTAAAGAATGTCTTAGGAATACAGCATCTGGAGCTTATGCATGATGATAATTAACTTTCAAGCTTCTAAAGTAGATGCTCACATGTAAAAGAAAAAAAATTAAAGGAAACCAATGAGGAGGTGCTGATTCACACTTCCTCTAGCTAAATACATAAAAGTTCAATAATAAGATATTTTATCTGCTTTAAAACTGTAGTCAAATAGTGTGCACTCAAAATGTAAACAATATTTTAAAGCATGAAGTTTTAACTTGTTTGTCAGGTGTTGGAACTTTATAAATAGATCTACTGCTAGTTTGAGAAAATCTGGATATAAAAGATAACAATTGTAAAATGTGCGTAAATTGTGGCAGAGCAGTTCTCTGTCTTTCAGTTTTCTAGTCCTCTAAGTTGGGTCACTGTGTAAAAATAAATAAATTAATATAAAAGTTCCGCTGTCTAAATGTTTTGAAAGAACACTTGCTTTCACTAGCAAAACTTATTTTCACAATATAAAAATATGTATAAAGACAGCTTGATTACTTTAAAAGGAAAAGTCACTGTTTTTAACATAGCGTACATAACAATTATGAGTTAATAATATCTGGTTCCACTAGTTAGATCTGGTGCATAGCTACCACTGAAATAATGAAAGGGACTTTGTTAAAAAATGCAGTGCAAGTTGAATTGTTTAAGTTCCAGAAAGGTCGATAAATGGTCAGTACAAAAGTAATGTAAAATTTTAATTAGGTTTGGACTACCGTCAAGAAAAATCCCAGTATTCAAGAGAAATATAGTGAAACCTGTCTTAAGGGACCACTCAAGGGACCAACTAAAATAGTTTAACAGAAGTGGTCTTCTAATAAAGATGGAGCAGAAGAGTATTCTATCCGTTTGTGGATTCTTTGTGATCATCTCTTAAAATAGGAGGTTGACTAATAAGTGTATTCTCTTGCACAGGGGTTCTCAAACTGGGGGACGTGACCCCACAGGGGGTCAAGAGCTTATTACATAGGGGTCACGAGCGGTCAGCTTCCACCCTCAAACACCGCTTCACCTCCAGCATTTATAATACTGTTAAATATACAAAAATGTGTTTTTAATGTATAAGGGGGGGGTCGCACTCAGAGGCTTGCTGTGTGAAAAGGGTCACCAATACAAAAGTTTGAGAACCACTACTCTTGCATAAGTTTAAATGAAATACATTTTCATACAGTGTGCATGTTAGTTTTTTCATTATTGTCTCCGTGTTCATATACCAACAGAAAACACTTTCCCCTCGTTTTAATGCACCTAATTTTCAAATAAGTTAGGCACCTCTCTAATCTTACAATAAATACTAGTAGCGGAAATCCTGTGCTGTCACAAGAATGTAATTTGAAAAGTCAAGTGTGTAAAAAAAAGCTGAAAATGGCTGAGAATTTAAAAATAGGATGGCAACACACTGTGAATCCAAGGGATGATTGAACCAGATGATATTATAAACAAAAAGAACTCTCAACCATGCTTGTAGCTGTTTCCATTGTTTCACACTGACTCAACTGACATTCTAGGTTACAAAGTGATTTGGGGGTTATTATGTATGCTGGTTGTGTTGATTTGTGTAGTCTCCCTCATAAAACCAGTGAAATGATTGCATGCAAAATAGCTGCAGACTAAGGATGGTGACTGGATGAGTTACCTCTGATATCACAATGGTCTAGGACAATGTACCCAAACTTTACTTGTCACGCCCCCCCCTTACTACTAGTGGAATCTTTCTGCATTCCCCCTCTTCCATTACTGCACAGTTGGCTCAGCAGAGGAGCTTGTGCTGAAGGTGGAGCTGGGGCTAGAGGTAGAGCTGGCCTGGGGGGGGGGGAAGGGGGAGCTGAGGGGGAATGTGGGCAGAGCTGAACTGGGGACGGAGAAGGGGGTGGAGTGGAGCTGTGGCAGGGGCCAGAGCTGGGCACAGAGCAGGAGGTAGAGCGGAGCTGCAGCTAGGTAGTACTCCCTTCCTGCCCCCTGTGGGGGCTGGCCCAGGCCCTGCCACGCCCCTCCCACATTCCTCCACGCCCCCCTTGGGGTGCACGCTCCACAGTTTGGGGACTATTGATCTAGGATCTTGGCATGGCATAAATACATGCATACTGTAGCTATACACTGCATGGGAGTAATTTGTAAAATCAAAATGGCTGAAAACTTAAAAATGTGATCGTAACAGACCACGAAACCCAGTGATGACTCAACCCGGTGAAATTCTGAACATAAAGAGCTCTCAACCATGCTTGTGGCTGTTTCCATCGCTTCACACTGACTCAATGGACATTTTAGACTTCAGAGTGACTCACAAAATCTTATTATATAAATACAGATTACCTATAATACAACAGTGAAAAAGGAATAAACATCACCCAGAAAAGTAACTATTAAAAAAAGGCATATTCTTTCAACATATTTGCTAATGCGAAAACACAAATGCCAATGACCATGGTCCAGATCCAGTATATCTATCAGAAAGAGTTACATTCCATTCTGTCTTGTGCTCAATAACCATAGTGAAAAATAAATTTTTATTGAAAAACTTGATTTGTGATGTCAGAAGCAGAAAACACTGCCTGATTTTCAGATCTCAGGTTGAGTTTCCAGGGCTATCAGATCAAATATATCATTTTGAATGGTCAGCTAATCAATCTGCTGTACAAGTAATCAATAAATATGGACTTCCACAATGTCATTTTCAAAGTCAATTATTTTATTAGTCATACGAATATGAAAGTTACATTTCCGAATGTTCATTACATTTATTTTCTTGGGTTGACACTCTCCTATAATAGATGGAAAACCTTGTTGCACAGTAGTTTTACTATACAATATCCAGAACAGACACTTCCTATCCTATGACAGAGGCTCATGTCACCTTAAATAAATAAATCATAATCAATAGGGTCTCTTGATTATTAATATCTGTGCTGCTAAGAGGCTGCTGCTTCTCTTATGAAATCCATTCACAGACTACTTTTATAAGATGTAATACCTTAATGATTCTACAATAGTTTCCTCTAAGTCATGTTTGCAAAGTATTTTGAAGATGGAGGCAATGACTAGTTAAGGATGAGCTGAGATGTACACTGACATTAGATCTAAAATCCCTGGCTTACTTTTAAAATTTGGCGCATTGACTTTTCATAGAAGAATTTTATTTTTCTGGTTTTGTTTTAATTTTATATATGAATATACATACATACACGCACAAATAAAACTTAGCAATGTGGCCATAGGAAATATCTAAAAATGTTCACCTTCTGCACCTTTGGTCCTGTTTTCCTTACATTTTCTTTAAGTAACTTATCTCTTCAGTCTCTCACAAATACGTTAAGTAGTGGAATTTAAAATATTAAAGGTTTTTAATTTCTTGCTATCGTTTACCTTGTTTGACGTTGGAGGAGTACAACAAGAGAAAGGCAAAGGAGAGCAGTAGCACAGTTCAGTTAAACCTTTTTGCCATTGTACTGAGAACTGAAAGAGTTGTATGGAGGATGGATTAGTGAGAGACTGAGAACAGTTTCTATCTGACAAAGTATCTGCTATCACACATTTTGGTTTGCTGATTTATATGCCTTCTGGAGAAGAGCCTGAAGAGAACTATTATAAGGAAAATGCTGGAAATGGAAAGTTATCCATTAATATTAAAGTAGTCAAAACTGTAGCTCCCACCACCCTTCATTCAAGAAGAGTACTACCTATGTGTATAATACTTACAACCAGTTATATAGTACATACTATTAAGTACTGGTGGAATTCAATCATCTTTATCAAATAGTAGATCATGCACTGGAGTTAAGTTTAAACACTAAGTTGAATACAAATTAAGCTTCTATTGAAGTCCACTAATTGTGTCCAAATTTACATCTAACTTTACAATATTTAGACTCAAAAGCCTCAACTAGTTAAGTTCAAATTTAGCAACTGATATATAGTTTTTTTTATTTGAACATATTTTGTTTCAGTTAAAATACTTACCAAGACAATATTTTTCAGGTTTGGGGGGAAAAAACCCTATCTGAACCATATCAGCCACCCTGTCACATACTTCTCTATAGCATATGACATGGGACATAATTGTCCAGTAATTACTCATGTACTTCAATACTCTGTTAAAGGTCAGAGTTATGATCTTTTTATTTCTACAATAATTCTCCATTTAAAATGTTTGAATAATGAGATACCCATCCTAGCAAACTAACGACAGGCAGGCAATTAGAAAGAATCACAAACTAAATTACTACATATGCTTTTCACAGTCATCCACACTACTAATTATCTACTAATTGTATACCAAGCAATTGCAACCTCTACTGATAGCAAGTTGCTGAGGGAAAAAAGCAACAACAATATGTCTCATAACAACCACTTCTCAAATAAAAAAATGCAACAACAACATGAACTAACAATGTTTTGGCAAGATTTGTAAAATTAAATTTGTAAAATTAAATCTTACATTTTCTATCAGTTTAAACGCTTGGTACCCAATCCATATGGTTAATTTTTGTTATTTGTGCATCTATGAACATAGCAATTGAAATATTAACTCCTTTACCTGAAAATACCTACTAGTACAACTGCTTTGGGGACTGAGGGGTAACTCAAGACTACTTGTATTAATATACAATACTAGATGCCCTGCCGTTTCTCTTTATTTAGAGCTGTGACTTCTAGTGCATTTAATTACTTTATTCTGTCGTCTGTGTGATAAAGGTTTGGCTATAACAAAGAGGATGGCTTCTAAACCAAAATAAATATGCAGTAACTGGCATCAGATAAAATATTGCCTTTAATATCTCAATCTCAAGGTGACAGCCAGCAGAGAGTAAAAAAATTACTTTCAATTATTTCATTGAATTAGGCATGCAGACAGTGAGACTGACTACTGCCCTTCACTATTTCAGTCAGAAGTATTTTAAAAAACACCTCATTTCATCATGTTTTATATAAAAACATCTTCAGGGGCCTTGAGTGAATATGCCAATTCAAAGAAAATGCGTACAAATGCAAGAAAACCCCTTTTGCTGACTGTCTTCAATGTCATGATGTAAGGCTGTTATCAATGAAATGTGTTAATTTATCCACAAGAGTCCATTAACCAACTACTGACCTGAAACTTAAGAATGACAACTGGATTTCATCTTTAAATTGGATTTTCATTTTTAAAAATTAACATTTGGACAGACAAAAAAAATCAGTACATGATCAAGGGACCATGGGGAAACTTCTTGTGCCATTGTCCGCACTATACCTGGCCTATGAATAGGGAATTCCATGCCACAGCGGTGTCAGTCCAGCACCTTTCAAGAGTGTTAAATTTGCTTTTCTATATATTTTTGTTTTTTGGGGAGGGGGGGGGGGAAATCAGCTGGAGCAACTGTCTGTCAGGCCAGTGGATACCAAATGCACCTTGTGTATGTGCTAAGTGAACTGTTATCATGTTTGGGACAAATTCAAGAAAATTAGAACGTTATGAGCTAGACTAATATTGCTGTTTCTGCTGCAACTGATGGTCCTTCTGAATATTTCCTAAGTCTCTTGGCATATCTGAGAACTCTGGTTCCTTTGTCGATCTAGCTGTGGTACTGCTGATCTGCTGATCAACAATAGCACTGACCAAAAAGAATGTAAGTATGTTAATGTTTTTGTAAACAACATTGGCAATGATATCACATCTGTCACTTGTTTTTTTAGAACTGAACTGCTAATAAAACCTGATGCTGAAGGGTATATCTCAACAAGAGACTCACTTTTTAGGAGACTTGGAAAGCAGAAAAAGCAACTTAATGAGAGTACTGCAATTATTCAGATTTAATTTTTATACTGCAGTAGCTAGCACCTGCAAGCCACCCAGATCAGAGCCCCATTGAGCAAGGTACCATTTTTAAAAACATTTGGGAAATGTCAGTCCTTGCCACAAAGATCTTAAATATAAAAATCTACTTAGGACAAAACCAAAAAAGTAAAGGTCAGCCAAAGTTGGTATCCACTTATTGTCATCTCATATCTTCTGTCTATCCTCACAGTGAAGTGTAAGACTGAATGAAAAGGGGTATTCTTGTTGAGTTTAAAGTGCATTAACTTCCTGGAATGGAGTATCCAAAAGAATACAAACAAGACAAAAGGTCCTAAGTGACTTTGGAACCCAAGTCCCATTTTCAAGAGTGACTTAGGCACTTAGGAGCTTAGATCCCATTGACTTCCGAAGTCTATTTTGAAAATGGGCCTTGAAGTTATAGACACACAGTATGGCTGCCAACATTACTACACAAATCCTAATTTTATTTTGCTTAAATATGGGCCTGATTCTGTTATGCACATGTGTCTTGCACTAGACATGTCAGTCCATTGACCTTAATGCAATTACTCTTAATTTATATTACTGTAAGTGAGGCCCTGTAAAATCAAAATCAGGCCCTGTAAATCTAACATGGCAAACTCACTTAGGTATGAATTCCAGTCATTTATTTGTGGATTAGATGAGTAAAATTAGCATTTTACCATCTATAAAACAATTTAACCATCTTCCTTTATTCACACATATTGTAAACATGGAATAATTGATGATCCTCCTACTGCATATAGATTTATATCCTTCTGGATATTTATATATAAGGTTACGTTTTTCAAAAGTGCTTAAATCCCATTTCAAAAGTGATTTCGGCACTTTGGAGCCTAAGTCTTATTGACTTCTGAAGTTGTATAAATGAGTATAAAAAACAGATCTAAATACCATTCTCCACAAGCTACATACTGAGAAAAAATGCCTGAGAGAAAGACACTGTTGATGCAGATGTCAAAGGCCACTTTATCTTCAAGAAGTAAAAAGAAATGTAGTTTCTTGTTTTGCAGCAATATGGGTTTTCTTGGCTATTTTCTGAACTATTTGCTTGTTACCCAGGATGACTCTATAGCACACATCAGCAGGGAGTCACATTTTAAAGATCAGCTGCCTAAAACCAGCTGCAGAGGAGGAGGAAAAAAGTGTATTTGTAACTGAGGATGTTTTTTTGGTTAATTTGTTTTTTTTCTGTTTATTTTGTATGTTAGAAATTCAGGTCCTGGATAACCTATTTTCCCCCAGATATTTTTAGTCAGATTATTCAAATTGTTCTGTTTGTTTTTGTTAACTCAAAATGCCTGACGAGCAGTTAGGAGGAAAGATCTTTGTTAAAGGTTCAACATCCTTGCAACTTGCAGCTTTAATAAGATAGCAAAACAATGTTTGTGTAATATATATTACATTTACTGGATTCATTTAGTCAAAGGTAATTATCTCACCTTCTCTGGTTGCCTAACATTTTCAGTTGCAAGAACAGGTCATGCTAGGCACAGATCTCAATTTACTGTATAGCAGCAAGGAGAACCCGACTAACATCCCAATATCCTCATGTCTAATCTTACCATTTACATTTTTTTTTAAAAATCCATTTAAATCTTCAGATGAAGCAATGAGTGACAGAACATCTAAAGAATCAGCATTGTAAATCAAAGAAAAATTTCTTCAGAGTGTGATAACATTCCTACAGGAGCTAGTTAAGTGATATTAGAAAGTCGGTATTATGTGGTTTTTAGATAGTGTTACCATTTCCAGTTTTAAAAAAACTAGTTAAAAACAATCCCAAAATCTAATCATCTTATTTTTCAGGCAATACTTGCTACTTTCAGTTACTCATATATCTGGTGACTCTGTCATCATTCGTGTCCCAAGTTTAATCATTTCAGGATAGGCAGGTCCAATACAGCCAGTCTCTAACATAGACTATATAAATTATGTAAGCGGGGGAATGGTTTCGCTATTGAGGGGAACTTTTTTGGCTTCTGCACTACCCCAGTGAAATGGGCTAGCGGAAGGATTTGAGTTTTTGCTTTTACTTTTTTTATCCAGAGGCCTTTCTGCCCTTGAGGACTTTCCTTTCACTTTTTTGTCTGGCAGAGTTTTCGTAACCCCGACAAGGCTGGGCCCAGGATTTTTGGGGGGCTCGACCCCCAACCCTGCTGTGGTTACCTAGGACAGGGGCTAGGGTGTTTTCACTCTGGGGTGCTTTCTTCACACTGGACACTTTCCTGACCCACTGATTATTTTATACAATTTAAAGCAATCACAAGTTATTTAATTAACAATTAATTTAAAAAAGAATAAGGAAAAATGGGAAAGGTTAAAGGAAAACACATTACCCCGCTTTGTGGCAGGGAACATTACAAGCAGTGTTTTTGGAATGTTAGGGCAGTTTACAGTCTGTTTCTTGTACGTCCCAGGCCTTTTTCTCAGGCCCTGGCTGTGCTGCAGGGATGCTGCAGGTTGGACACTTGCTCTGGTGGTGGCCACACACCTCCGGGCTTTGGGTGGTGGGACCCTTCTCTTTCCAGCGTCAGCTCCCCGTCAGGTTAGGATTCCCCTCCCAGTTCGGCCTGCAAGGACCCTTGGCTGGGAGTGTCTTTCTGCGCTGGGCCCTTTGTCCAGGGTCCCCCCTTGGCTGGCCCCAGGTGCTCACCGCACCCGGCTTCAGACTATTTTAGCTCCAGCCCCAGCTCCACTGTTTTAGCACCGGCTCCACTTTGCCTCAGCACTGATGCTGATGCTTTGCCTTCAGCCCCCTGGGCTGCTTTTCTGGCCCCTCTGGCTCTATGGCTGCAGTTTTGCTTCCAGCACAGGATTTGCTTTTCCTGGGCTGTCTCTCTGGCTCTGTGGCTGCAGCTCTGCTTCCAACACAGGTCTCTGCTCTCTGGGCTGCTTTTGTGACTCCGCTTTCAGCTTTGACCTGCTTTCTAGGCTGCTTTTCTGGCCCCTCTGGCTGGCACAGCTCTGCTCCCTAGCTCAGCTTGGGCCCCTGTTCTTTTCCTAGCTCGGTCCCACTCTGCCTGACCCAGGCAATTCCAGCTCACACGGAGGACGAGACCCACCCTTGCCTCCTTACTCCCTGATTAGCCTGCCCACCCTGTTAATCAGGCTGACCTGGAGCATTGGCCTCGCCCCATTCTTTTAGTGCTGGGAGCTAGCCAACCAAAACACCCCCACTGAACGTTAGTAAGCGGACAACAGTCCCCTTACACTTACATACTGTACATGAGACAAAAGTAATCAGTAATCTACCACTTCTATGAGAAAAGTAAATCAATAATTTGCAATAACTGGAAATGAAATTTATAAATACAGTATTTCAGTAACAAGAATTTTAATATGTTGTTGAATATCTGAATTCACAGAAGAATGAAGGGTCATCATCTAAGTTCCCTCTAAGCTGTGCAGCCGTGTGCAGCCTATTAAGCGCCACACGGCACTCAGGGCTGTGGCAGGGAGAAAGGACTCTCCAGCAGCCCTGGAACTGCCGTGGCGGGGAGAGGAGCCCGGTCCCTGGTGCCAACCCAGCCCGGCCCTGCCACAGGCATGTGAGAGGGGCCCCTCCACTGGCCCCAACCCAGCCCAGACCTGCCGCGGCCAGAGGAGAGGCACTCCTTCCCTGGCCCCAACCCAGCCCAGCCTGGACCTGCCATGGCCGAGTGAGAGGTGCCTATCCCATGGCCCCAGTGCCGGAGCTGCCACAGCGGGGAGAGCCGCCTCTCCCCCACAGCCCAGGTGCTGCTGCGGGGAAAGAGAGCTTGGGGGATCCTCTTTCCCCGCTGTAGCCTGTACCCCAAACCCCTCATCCCTGGTCCCATCCCAGAGCATGCACCCCCAGCCATAGTCCTCACCCGCACTGCACCCCAACCCTGAGCCCCCTCCTACACTCCGAACCCCTCAGCCCCACCCCTGCCACATGAATTTTGTTATGTGCACCAATATGGAGGTGATGTGTCACATCACCTCCATATTGGTGCATATAAAATTCATTCCACACATGCATGGGAAAAATTAGAGGGAACACTGGTCATCATAACTGATTACTAAGAAATCAACGGAGACAGTTTTCCATATGGTGTTCATGAATAACAATGGACCAAAACTAGTCCTATAATTCAAGGTAAAAGTTTATTACCTTAACTGCAAGATAATAATTAAGAAGTTTTTTCTTCTCTTTCTTTCGTTTTTTTTTTTTTTTTTTTTTTTTTTTTATTTTTTTTTTTTTTTTTTTTAAGTAAAATACTACCACGAAAGGAGGACATTTGATTTTTTTTTATATTCTAAGTAAGTAGAGAAGTTGTTGATTATATTAAAATTTCAGCTTTGGGTTTCAGATTTTAAATCCCGTCTAAGACAAAAAGTTAAAACACATTAAATGAGTTCATCCCTAATCCTCTCTGGACTTTTGTCCACGTCTCAAAATGATCTCAAAGCTTGTCACAACTGGCAGTCACTGCTCAAGGAGAGACCTGAAACAGCAAAAATGTTGCATTTCAGAACTGAGGTGCAATGGCAGAGCTACAAGGGAAAGTTTATACAGTACTTCGCCGGCTATGACTGGCTTTACCCAGTGCACTCCTGATTTTCCTATACAATAGATTGATCCAGAGTTAAAGTGAAAAAAAACCAAGCAAACCTAGATTTATGTTGCAGAACAAACAAACAAACAAACATACAAAAAAAGATTTACCACTATGTTCAACTAGCAGCATAGAAGAGTCAACTTATTTTAGGAATATGATGGATAAGTTAAAGTTGAATGTAGCTGATTATGATCTTTTTCAGTCAAGTTCAAAAAACAGTGACTCTTCATGGAAGTATTTACTACTGCAAACTAGAATTTCACATTAAGTATTTTCCTAACCATCTCATCCAAACAAACAGCAAATTAAAAATAAATAAATAAATAAAATTCAGTAATTCCAAACAGGTTAGGCTTATGAGTACCAAATGTTAACAGAAGAAAGAGAAAAAATGCATAGGCAAATTGTAAGATTAATAGCTTTGAAATATTTTACCACAAATGTTAGCGAGGTTGAAAAAAAAAATGCACTTAAATGTCAGTTTGATAAAAGCCAAAAGAACATTTCCCACATATGTTTGCATTTAGGCACAGTGAAACAAGATGAAAAAAAGTAACAGTCATTCAAAAGTAAGGTTAAAACGTCAGCTCTTAAGGATCATGATTTAAAGGCATTTCTCCAAGTTAATTTTTTTTTTCTTTCTTCAGTAGAAAGTCAGGCAGCTTTACATAAGTGTTCCTTGAAAAGCCCTAAAATATGAAGGCCCCTCTTATTCTAAATTATTTGAATGTTCCCACACACAAACACACACTCCACCCACCCATCCCCCACATATCCTTGAAGATACACAAAATTGTGCTCAGAAATGTCAGGTAGAATTAAATAAAATTCATTGTTGAGATGTTGACACTATACAAGATGAAAAATTAAAAAGTAAGAAGTTATGTTTCCAGGTTATTAGAAAACAATCAAAATATTAGGCTTCTGCTTCTACTTATAGCAAAAGACACACTAATATATACTGTATATACATCGAGTATACGGCCATGGGCATGCACACATACACCCTGAACGTCTATCTACTATATAATTAGATTAATAGTTTGCATTCCATAGTAATATCATTTGACTTTCCCCCTCTTAAATCTTTAAACAATTAAAAGGTATACATGCTTATAAAAAAAATCCTCTATAGTTGATGGACTATACAACTAAGGAGCATCTAAGTAACAAGGAAGTGGTCTAAGGGAATGTTGTTGGACATGAACATTAGGAACCTATAATCTTTATTGCAGGTGACAACTATAGGTTTACTCACCTGTGCATATTCCACAGAACTGAGAAAGAAATATACATGAAATAAAAGGGATGAAAATTTAACTTTGTGCAAAATAATAAAAAACCACAGTGAACATTGTGGTGAAGTCTTCAACTGAGTAGAAAATGAAACATTTCCTTGTGTCTAATGAATTCACTAGGACGTTAAAATCCTATAGTTAGTATCTACACTTTCTTTTCTCTCTCTTGGAGATTTTCCAAATACTTTTCAGAGTCTCATACACCACACCAACAGATCCCATGTTACAACAACTATAATTCCAATAACGGGGATCCATCAACAACATCCTTAAATCTGTCAGAGATGCTGCTTGCACGACTAAAGCAACACACAGCGCCAACATGCACCCTTATACACAGCCACTACCTTTCCCAAGATCAAAGGACAGAGACACAACAGACTAAAACAGAAAATTTCTTACACTATACTCACATTTTAGTATCTAATAGGTCATCTTAGGATCTTGTAAACTGGAAATAAGTTACATTGCAGAACCCTGAGGAAACATGTCTAAATTGCCCTTTCCCCTCAAATAAGGGGTGCTTACTACAACAAAAATGTCAGGGTTGTTTCTGAGGCTGTGGATGGCGTTGCATTCTGTACAACGAGGGTTATGGGGCAATTTCACCCTGTGCACGTCTGGGGAAGCACTCTATGTATCTCATAGAGTACTCTATGTATCTCATAGAGTACTCTATGTATCTCATAGCGTGCTTCCACAGACGTGCACAGGCTGAAATTGCCCCATAACCTCAGCTGTACAGAACGCAATGCCATTCATAGCCTCAGAAACAACCCTGACATTTTGTGGATACAGACTAACATGGCTACCCCTCTGATACTTGGTACAACAAAAATGGTAAAACAAAGCTTTATTTAATCAAAACATTTCCTCCTACATGGCTATAATTTTACAGTACTAAAACAAATAGGCTAAGGCTAACTGTACTATATTAAATATAGGTGGTATGTGAAATGATGAACTCAAACTTCAAACGTATTTGCAATAAGCCTTTGTTCAAGTTAAACCTAAATTCATGAATCAACAGTAATTTGTTCAAGTCTTGTTGGCATCTAAGAACTTACAGTCAAAATTAGATATGAACTGCTTTATTCTATTAGGCACCTTTTCACTGGTGCATTGCATATCTATGCTCACTAGAAAAAGTTATCTGAGTACTTCTAATATGGCTACTAGTTCCATTTTCATTTCTTGCCCCTCCATGCAAACATGCACAAATACAAACCATGTGAACTGGTTCACAATAAGATTAGGCCATGGAAGAATTAGGTTAATTTGACCTTGATCATCAAAGAGTAGGCTTAATGTAAACTCTAAGCTTCTCTAATTTAAGGGTTTATGAACAAGTTTGACACAAAGCGAAAAGCATACTCGGCAGTGGTACACAGAATTCTAGAAAAATACATTTGGGCACAGAACAGCCCATTGGACCAAGTTCTCAGCCCTGCCATTCTTGGCTGCACAAAGAGGATTTAAAGCTGTTTTAGGTAGATAGACAGGGATTAAGAAAATTAAACATAAAAAAAAAAAAATAATAGAACGACCAGACTGGGTAAGACCAAAGGTCTATCTAGGTGGCCAATGCCAGGTGCCCCAGAGGGAATGAAAAGAACAGATAATCAACAAGTGATCCATCCCCTGTTGCCCATTCCCAGCTTCTGGCAAACAGAGGCTAGGGACACCATCCCTGTCCATCCTGGCTAATAGCCATCGATGGACCTATCCGCCATGAATTTATCTAGTTCTTTTTTCAATCCTGTTATAGTCTTCGCCTTCACAACATCTTCTGGCAGGATGGATAAAAATCAATGATTTAAAAAAAAAAATCGGATTTTTTTTTTATTTAAGTTGGATTTTTTTGATAAAATGCTTTTTGAGGAAAAAACCTAAAGATCGTTTTAATTAAGATACATTATAGCTGAAAGATATGTCATCATGGAATAGGGATTATAAATTCTAATTCTATAGTATGAGACAATATATTCATGTAATGTTTAAGAAAATTTTTGTAAATGAGCTCCAATAGTTCATGGATTAGGGACCAATCTTATGGGGTTCCAGGGGCTTCTATATAGATTATTTAGGTTAATCTTTCTCTCTACCCAATGGGACTCAGTGCTCAGTCTAGAAGATACCATCAGAGAAGCTTAGTTTTGCAGTTCTCAAACTGTGGATTTGTGTCTCCAGAGATAACATGCTTGTTAACAGCTAAAATGTTTTAAAATAAATAAATAAATAAATAAATAAATAAATAGAGGTGAGAAATAACAGACCGCAACCCTATCGTCCCTCTGCAAATTTGTGTACACAGAGTCAATCCCTTACCTCTCTCTAAAAGTGCAAAGTTTCAATGAATAGAAGATTGTTAGGGGAGGAATAGAGATCTGGACAAGGAGAAGAAGTCTGGATATAAATGGGAGAAGGGAGGGACAGGCAGTAGAAACAAAAGTGAAACTGTTTGAGCAGCATATTCCAGAGTCTTGAAGTCTTTCTGAGTGTAGTCTTCATTGATTTGCTATACCATTCTCTCAGTAGAAGGGAAAAACCTCTAATGGCAGCAGGCCATAAGAGAGACCCAGTTTGGGAATATTTTAATGAAGTTCCTCTACCTATGGGTAAGACAGGCATGCGTGCAAAATGCAAACAGTGCAACAAAGAAATGCAAGGCCTGGTTGCCCAAATGTAGGGTTACCATATTTTAAAAAAACAAAAAGAGGACACTCCATGGGGCCCCGGCCCTGCCCCAACTCTGCCCCTTCCCCACCACCAGCCCCGCCCCAACTCCGCCTCTTCCCTGCCCCACCCAAAGTCCCCGCCCCAACTCCGCCCCCTCCCCTGAACGCTCCGGCCCCTGCTTCTCCCTCTCCCCTGCTTCCCGCGAATCAAATGTTCACGGGAAGCCTGAAACAGGCAGGCAGCAAGTAAGCTGGGGCTGGGGCAGTGAGGCGCGGCCCAGTCCGCCCCCCCCCCGGCTGAGTGGCTCTAGCCCCGGCATCTCCGGCCCGGCTCAGCTCGGGCCCTGGGACGCCGGCCCCGGTTCTGGCCGAGCGGCTTCGGCCCGCCCCGGCGGCTCCGGCTCCGGCCCCGGCCCCAGTGACTCCTGCTCGGCTCGGGCCCCGGCCAAGCGGCGCTGGCCAGCGGCCAAGCACCCCCCGCCCTGGTCCCAGCAGCTCCGGCCTGGCTCGGCTCAGGCCCCGGTTCCGGCCGAGAGGCTCCGGCCGAACATCCCCATCCCCATCCTGACTAGTGATTTAAATCATGATTTAAATTAAATCCACCCTGTCCTCTGGCAAGGAGTTCCAGAGGTTGACTATGCGTTGTGTGAAGAAATATTTCCTTTTGTTTGTTTTAAACCTGCTGCCTATTAATTTCATTTGGTGACTCCTAGTTCTTGTGTTATGAGAAGGAGTAAATAACACTTCCTTATTTACTTTCTCCACACCAGTCATGATTTTAAAGACCTCTATCCTATCCGGCCTTAGTCATCTCTCTTCCAAGCTGAAAAGTGCCCATTTTATTAATCTCTCCTTATATGGAAGCTGTCCCATACTCCGAATCGTTTTTGTTGCCCTTTTCTGAATCTTTTCCAATTCCAATATATCTTTTTTGAGATGGGGCAACCACATCTGTACGCAGTATTCAAGATGTGGGTGTACCATGGATCTATATACAGGTAATATGATATTTTCTGTCATATCATCTATCCCTTTCTTAATGATTCCCAAGATTCTGTTAGCTTTTTTGACTGCCGCTACACATAGAGTGGATGTTTTCAGAGAACTATCCACAATGACTCCAAGATCTCTTTCTTGAGTGGTAATAGTTAATTTAGACCACATCATTTTATATGTATAGTTGGGATTATGTTTTCCAATGTGCATTACTTTGAATTTCATTTGCTATTTCGTTGCTCAATCACCCAGTTTTATGAGATCCCTTTGTAGCTCTTCACAGTCTGCTTGGGACTAAACTATCTTGAGTAGTTTTGTATCATCTGCAAATTTTGCCACCTCACTGTTTACCCCTTTTTCCAGATCATTTATGAATATGTTGAATAGTACTGGTCCCAGTACAGGCCCCTGGTGGATACCACTATTTACTTTTCTCCATTCTGAAAACTGACCATTTATTCCTACCCTTTCTTTCCTATCTTTTAACCAGTTACCAATCCATGAGAGGACCTTCCCTCTTATCACATGACAGCTTATTTTGCTTAAGAGCCTTTGGTGAGGGACCTTATGAAAGGCTTTCTGAAAATCTAAGTACACTATATCCCCTGGATCACCCTTGTCCTCATGCTTGTTGACCCCCGTAAAGAATTCTAGTAGACTGGCGAGGCATGACTTCCCTTTACAAAAACCATGTTGACTCTTCCCCAACAAATTATGTTTATCTATGTGTCTGACAATTTTATTCTTTACTATAGTTTCAGTCAGTTTGCCTGGTACTGAAAAGACAGTTACCTTTTCCGTAACTGGTGTTCTTCGAGATGTGTTGCTCATGTCCATTCAACTTAGGTGTGTGTGCCCATCACATGCACCGGAGCTAGAAGTTTTTCCCTCAGCAGTATCCATAGGGGACTGGCTCTGGAGCCCCCTGGAGCGGTGCGCACATGCCACAGTATATAGTTCGCTGCTGGCTCCCCCACTCTCAGTTCCTTCTTGCCAGAAACTCCAACAGTGGGGAAGGCGGGCGGGTTGTGGTATGGATATGAGCAACACATCTTGAAGAACACCAGTTATGGAAAAGGTAACTTTTCTTCTTCGAGTGCTTGCTCATGTCCATTCAACTTAGGTGAAGATGCCTGCGCTCTGGTCGAGTGGGCTCTGACAATCGGCGGCAGAGGGACTCTCGCCAACTCATAGCAGGTGCAAATGCAAGAGGTGATCCAGTTAGAAATCCTCTGCATGGACACTGGGAGGCCCTTCATTCTATCAGCTGTAGAGATGAAAAGCTGAGTGGACTTACGGAAAGGCTTTGTTTGATCTAGGTAGAAAACTAGGGCCCCTCTTACGTCCAAAGCGTGAAAGCACCTCTCTTCACCACTCTCATGGGGCTTGGGGCAGAAGATCGGAAGGAAGATGTCCTGGCTCATGTGGAAAGTAGACACCACCTTGGGAATGAAGGCTGGGTGGGGCCAGAGCTGAACCTTGTCCTTATAGAAGACCGTGTACGGCGGTTCTGAGGTCAGGGCTCGCAGCTCGGAGACTTGCCTCGCCAATGTCACCGCCACCAGGAAAGCTACCTTCCACGATAGGTGAGACAGGGAGCATGAGGCCAAAGGCTAAAAGGGCGGGCCTGTGAGCCTGGACAGAACCAAGTTGAGATGTCACTGCGGGACCAGGGACCGAACTTGTGGAAAAAGTCTCTCGAGACCTCTGAGGAATCTGACCGTCATGTCATGGGAGAACACCATCTGCCCCTGGATTGGTGGATGAAAGGCAGAAATGGCCGCCAGATGCACCCTGATAGAGGAGTGTGCCAGGCCCTGGTTCCTCAAATGACGCAGGTAGTCTAAGATCGACTGCACCGAAGACTGCAAAGGGGAGATGCCTCATTTGGCCACCCAGCGGGAGAACCTCGTCCACTTTGCCAAGTAAATCTGTCTAGTCGAGGGCTTTCTACTCTCAAGAAGGACCCTCTGGACTCCTTCCAAACAGGCCCGTTCCTCAGGGTTCAGCCACTCAACATCCAGGCCATGAGGTGAAGGGACGCGAGGTTGGGATGCAAGAGTTGACCGTGATCCTGTGACAGCAGGTCCGGTTGTTTCAGCAGGAGCCACAGAGGGATAGCTGCCAGGCTCGATAGCGTCCCGAACCAGTGCTGGCAAGGCCATACCGGAGCGATCATGATAACCTGAGTCTTGTTGCTCTTGATATTTGCTAGGATCTTGCTGATGAGCAGAATCAGAGGGAACATGTACATCAGGCTCTCTGTCCATGGCAGGAGGAAGGCATCGGAGAGGGTGCCCTTGCCCAGACCCCATCTGGAGCAAAACCTGTGGCACCTCCTGTTCTGCATGGTGGCGAACAAGTCCACTTGGGGAGTTTCCCACCTCTGGAAGATCGTGTCAGCTACCTCTGGGTGGAGCACCCACTCATGGTGAGAGGAGAAGTCCCTGCTTCGATGATCCGCTAGCGTGTTCTTGGCCCCCGGAAGGTGACGCACTTCTAGATGGATTCCGTGGTCGGTGCAGAAGTCCCAGAGACGGAGTGCCACTTAGCAGAGGGCCGAGGCTAGCACTCCCCCTTGTCTGTTGATTTAGAACAGCGAGGCTGTGTTGTCCGTCAAGACTCTGACCACTCTGAGCTCCTTGACGTTTATGTGTATCATAGAATCATAGAATATCAGGGTTGGAAGGGACCTCAGGAGGTCATCTAGTCCAACCCCCTGCTCAAAGCAGGACCAATTCCTAACTAAATCATCCCAGCCAGGGCTTTGTCAAGCCGGGCCTTAAAAACCTCCAAGGAAGGAGACTCCACCACCTCCCTAGGTAACGCATTCGAGTGCTTCACCACCCTCCTAGTGAAATAGTGTTTCCTAATATCCAACCTAGACCTCCCCCACTGCAACTTGAGACCATTGCTCCTTGTTCGGTCATCTGCCACCACTGAGAACAGCCGAGCTCCATCCTCTTTGGAACCCCCCCTCAGGTAGTTGAAAGCAGCTAGCAAATCCCCCCTCATTCTTCTCTTCTGGAGACTAAACAATCCCATAAATCATGTGCTCCAGCCCCCTAATCATTTTTGTTGCCCTCCGCTGGACTCTTTCCAATTTTTCCACATCCTTCTTGTAGTGTGGGGCCCAAAACTGGACACAGTACTCCAGATGAGGCCTCACCAATGTCGAATAAAGGGGAACGATCACGTTCCTCGATCTGCTGGCAAATGCCGTTAGCCTTCTTGGCAACAAGAGCACACTGTTGACTCATATCCAGCTTCTCGTCCACTGTGACCCCTAGGTCCTTTTCTGCAGAACTGCTACCTAGCCATTCGGTCCCTAGTCTGTAGCAGTGCATGGGATTCTTCCGTCCTAAGTGCAGGACTCTGCACTTGTCCTTGTTGAACCTCATCAGGTTTTTTTTGGCCCAATCCTCTAATTTGTCTAGGTCCCTCTGTATCCGATCCCTACCCTCTAGTGTATCTACCACGCCTCCCAGTTTAGTGTCATCTGCAAACTTGCTGAGAGTGCAGTCCACACCATCCTCCAGATCATTAATAAAGATATTAAACAAAACCGGCCCCAGAACCGACCCTTGGGGCACTCCGCTTGAAACCGGCTGCCAACTAGACATGGAGCCATTGATCACTACCCGTTGAGCCCGACGATCTAGCCAGCTTTCTATCCACCTTACAGTCCATTCATCCAGCCCATACTTCTTTAACTTGGCGGCAAGAATACTGTGGGAGACCGTATCAAAAGCTTTGCTAAAGTCAAGGAATAACACATCCACTGCTTTCCCCTCATCCACAGAGCCAGTTATCTCATCATAGAAGGCAATTAGGTTAGTCAGGCACGACTTCCCCTTGGTGAATCCATGCTGACTGTTCCTAATCACTTTCCTCTCCTCTAAGTGTTTCATAATTGATTCCTTGAGGACCTGCTCCATGATTTTTCCATGGACTGAGGTGAGGCTGACTGGCCTGTAGTTCCCCGGATCCTCCTTCTTCCCTTTTTTAAAGATGGGCACTACATTAGCCTTTTTCCAGTCATCCGGGACCTCCCCCGATCGCCATGGGTTTTCAAAAATAATGGCTAATGGCTCTGCAATCTCATCCGCCAACTCCTTTAGCACCCTCGGATGCAGCGCATCCGGCCCCATGGACTTGTGCACGTCCAGTTTTTCTAAATAGTCCCGAACCACTTCTTTCTCCACAGAAGGCTGGTCACCTTCTCCCCATACTGTGCTGCCCAGTGCAGCAGTCTGGAAGCTGACCTTGTTCGTGAAGACAGAGGCAAAAAAATCATTGAGTACATTAGCTTTTTCCACATCCTCGGTCACTAGGTTGCCTCCCTCATTCAGTAAGGGGCCCACGCTTTTCTTGACTTTCTTCTTGTTGCTAACATACCTGAAGAAACCCTTCTTGTTACTCTTAACATCTCTTGCTAGCTGCAACTCCAAGTGTGATTTGGCCTTCCTGATTTCACTCCTGCATGCCTGAGCAATATTTTTATACTCCTCCCTGGTCATCTGTCCAATCTTCCACTTCTTGTAAGCTTCTTTTTTGCGTTTAAGATCAGCAAGGATTTCACTATTTAGCCAAGCTGGTCGCCTGCCATATTTACTATTCTTTCTACACATCGGGATGGTTTGTTCCTGTAACCGCAATAAGGATTCTTTAAAATACAGCCAGCTCTCCTGGACCCCTTTGCCCTTCATGTTAATCTCCCAGGGGATCCTGCCCAACTGTTCCCTGAGGGAGTCAAAGTCTGCTTTTCTGAAGTCCAGGGTCCGTATTTTGCTGCTCTCCTTTCTTCCTTGTGTCAGGATCCTGAACTCGACCATCTCATGGTCACTGCCTCCCAGGTTCCCATCCACTTTTGCTTCCCCTACTAATTCTTCCCTGTTTGTGAGCAACAGGTCAAGAAAAGCTCTGCCCCTAGTTGGTTCCTCTAGCACTTGCACCAGGAAATTGTCCCCTACACTTTCCAAAAACTTCCTGGATTGTCTGTGCACCGCTGTATTGCTCTCCCAGCAGATATCAGGGTGATTAAAGTCTCCCATGAGAACCAGGGCCTGCGATCTAGCAACTTCTGCTAGTTGCCAGAAGAAAGCCTCATCCACCTCATCCCCCTGGTCTGGTGGTCTATAGCAGACTCCGACCACGACATCACCCTTGTTGCTCACACTTCTCAACTTTATCCAGAGACTCTCAGGTTTTTCTGCAGTTTCATACCGGAGCTCTGAGCAGTCATACTCCTCTCTTACATACAACGCAACTCCCCCACCTTTTCTGCCCTGCCTGTCCTTCCTGAACAGTTTATATCCATCCATGACAGTACTCCAGTCATGTGAGTTATCCCACCAAGTCTCTGTTATTCCAATCGCATCATAGTTCCCTGACTGTGCCAGGACTTCCAGTTCTCCCTGCTTGTTTCCCAGGCTTCTTGCATTTGTGTAAGAAGCGTCATTTCCTCTGGGGACCACATACCCTGGGTCTGGAGAGTGCTGAGGTGCACCCCCCAGCCCAGGTCCAAGGCGTCTAAAACCAACTCAACTAGTGAGGAGTGCTGACAAAGGGAACTCCTTCCAGGACTTTCCCGGGGTCACTCCACCATTGCAGTGAGGCAAGTATCGATGCAGGGATGGTAACGACCTTTTCCAGCCATTGCCACAGGGGTCACATACAGAGCCTGGCATGGCACACCACACCACATATATGCATGCTGCCATGTGACCTAGGAGGTGCAGGCAAACCCTGGCCGTAGTCAGGGGGAATGCGGAGACCTCTGCGATGAGGTCCGTCAATGCCCTGAATCTCTCCAGCAGCAGTGACGCCCTGGCGCAGGTCGAGTCGAGCACCACTCCAATAAACTCTATCCTCTGTACCAGAACTAATGTGGATTTTTTGTCGTTTACCAACAGGCCAACAACATCGCGACATCCCTTTGGACCTGGAGCTGCCTTTGACTAGCCAGTCGTCGAGGTACGGGTAGATCTGTAGACCCGGACATCGGAGGTAAGCATCTACCACTGACACACACTTGGTAAATAACTGCAGTGCAGTCGCTAGGCCAAACGGGAAGACCACAAACTGATAGTGGTTGGGACCTACCATAAACTGGAGGAAGCGTCTGTGTCCCTCGAAGATGGCGATCTGGATGTAGGCATTTTTCTGATCGAGGGTGGCGTCTCCCAGATCCCCCAGATCCAGGGAGATGACAATGGAGGCCAGGGAGACCATGCGGAACTTCAGCTTTGCTAGGAAGCAGTTCAAGTCTCGCAGGTCCAGGATAGGTCACAGACCACCGTTGGCCTTTGGGATTAAAAAGTAATGGGAATAAAACCCCTTGTTCCTGTACTCTGGAGGAACAGCCTCCACCACACCAAGCTGCAGTAACCCCTTTACCTCCTGCGCGATGATACTCTCGTGAGAAGGATCCCTGAAGAGGGACAGGGAGAGGGGGTGGGAAGGAGGAGTAGAAAGCAACTGAAGGGTATAACCCTGCGCCACTTACTGGAGGACCCATTGGTCCAATATTATAGATGCCCATACAGGGAGGAAAGGAGAAAGGCGGTTGGCAAAAATAGGGGATGAAGTATCCTGGCGTAACCTCAAACGGGCACTTGCCCGCCTGCTTATTGTGGGTCGAGCTCGACTGAGAAGGCTGAGGAGGCTGGTGGCTAGGACGCCACTTGTAGCCTCTGGGGAGGCTCCTGGCAAGGGTGGCTCCCTTGGCCCTGAGGCTGCTGTGGCTTGAACCACTTGCGGGCAGGGCCAGGAACTTACAGGCCCAACATTTTAAGGGTCGTGCAGGAGTCCTGGAGGCCAAGGATCGTATTGTCCATCTGTTCCGCAAAGAGGGCTTGCCCATTGAAGGGAATGGGCATCGACTGCTGAGCCTCCGTGGACAAACCAAAGATGAGCAGCCAGGATGCCGGGCACATAGCGACAGCTGAGGCCATGGTTCAGGCGGCGGTGTCCACCACATCTGACGCAACCTGGAGCGTTGCCCAGGCTGCAGTCGTGCCCTCCTCCATAATTGCCCAGAACTCCTTCCTAGAAGCCTCAGGAAGGGAGCCCTCAAACTTGGCCACGGCTTGCCACATGTTAAAGTCATAGCGTCCCAGGAAGGCCTGGTGGTTGGCCACCCTCAACTGGAGACTAGACGCCGAATAAATCTTACGCCCAAACAAGTGTAGTCTCTTGGAGTCTTTATTCTTATGGGTAACTTCAGGTTGACCCTGTCGCTCCCTGTGGTTAACTGCCTCCACCACTAGGGAGTTGGGAGGCGGGTAGGTGTACAGGTACTCGTGGCCTTTGGATGGCACAAAGTACTTGCGCTCAGCCCTCTTGGAGATGGGGGGCAAGGAGCAAGGAGTTTGCCACAGGGCACTGGTAATCTTTGAAACCCCTTCATGAAGGGGCAAAGCCACCCTGGCTGACGCTGTGGAGCAGAGGACATCGAAGAGAGAGTCCGAGGGCTCCTCTAACTTCTCCGCCTGAAGGCCCAGGTTGGCGGTGACCCTCTTCAGTAGTTCCTGGTGCGCTTTAGCATCATCCGGAGGAACCGGGGGAGAGGACCCCGTTATAGCCTCATCTGGCAACAACAAGGAAGATGCCAGTACCGTAGGGTCCTCCACAACCATTGGTGGCCCAGTGGCTTGTTCCCCTACTCCCTCTTGGACCTGTGGTGTCCTTGCGCATGCCCCGTCCCGAGGCAAAGTCCCGTTCGGGATCCATGAAGTTTCGAACTATAGCTAAGGGATTTAATAACACTAACAGGCAACTATATACACTAAAATACAAGGATTAAAAAGTTTGTACGAACAAGAACGCAACAGTGCTAGCCGAAGCAGCAACAGTTCCAGCACTGTCACTGGTGGCAAGAAGGAACTGAGGGTGGGGGGGGAGCTGGTGGTGCTCTATACACTGCGGCATGTGCACGCCACTACAGGGGCGCCAGAGCCGGTCCCCTATGGATACTGCTGAGGGAAAAACTTCTGGCACCAGTGCATGTGGTGAGCACACACACCTAAGTTGAAGGAACATGAGGAAGCACTCATGCTTTGAGCAGGGAGTTCCTGCTTTGAGCAGGGGGTTGAACTAGATGACCTCCTGAGGTCCCTTCCAATCCTGATATTCTATTCTATGATTCTAAAGAAGTCAGGCTTACCAGTCTGTAATTGCCGGGATCACCTTTGGAGCCCTTTTAAAAAATTGGTGTCACATTAGCTCATTTAGTACAGAAGCTGGTTAAAATGATAGGTTACAAACCAACCATTAGTAGTTCTGCAATTTCACAATTGAGTTCCTTCAAAACTCTTGGGTGAATAGCATCTGGTCCTGGTGACTTATTGCTGTTAAATTTATCAATTTGTTCCAAAACCTCCTCTAAGGACATCTCAATCTGGGACATTTCCTCAGATTTGTCACCTAAACAGAATGGCTCAGGTTTAGGAATCTCCCTCACATCCTCAGCCATTAAGACCATGCAAAGAATTCACTTAGTTTCTCCGCAGCGGCCTTACTGTCCTTTAGCATCTCATCGTTCAGTGGCCCCACTGGTTGTTCAGCAGGCTTCCTGCTTCTGATGGACTTAAAAAAAATTGCTATTACTTTTTGTGTCTTTGCCTAGCTGTTCTTCAAATTCTTTTTTGCCTTCCTAATGCTTCCAAAGTAGAGCAATCCCTAGGCACCAGTAAGTATATACTGTCTACACAGTCTCTTTTCTGTTCTCCAAGCCCAGGTTCACGGGTATGCTGGAGGCTGGGAGGATTGTTGCCTACAAGGCTATTACAAGCAAAAACAAATTAGAGAAATTGTAACGTTGCCCTAAATTGTAGCAGTGCTCTGTAGCCACAGAGATCAGGGTGATGGAAGAAACATTTGTCTACACGACCCCTCCACATGTGTCAAAATCTGTTCTGAAGCCTCTGAGGATATAGAGACCATCCTTTGCTTTATCATATTTATTTCTCATTTGTAATACAAAACATTTGCACGTGTGCCTATCATTGATGGCAGTGATTTTCCATTTGTGCAACTATTTGAGAAAAACTTTCCTACTTCAGAATATTCTACTGTACTACAGGCACACAAGAGAAAAGGAGAGAACACAAGCATTCTAAAAATCAGATACATCTGGGAATATTCCTTGCTCATCACAGGTTATATTGAAAGAAATAAGCAGAAGGGCATGCTATTTATCTGATCAAAAAGTGAACATGTGTACTTTTTAATCTTTTCAATACTGAAAATGTTATCTGTTCTTCAGTAAAGATGCAGGGTGGAAAGTAATACTGAACGCTTTAGAAAATAATATTTGCTTTACAAAATAAAAATAAAATTAGAGATCATAACCCTAATTATGTAATGATCACATGAGATGTTTCCCATTTGGCATAGTAGAGACCAGAAGTTAACAGTCAATAATTCTTCAGTAAATGCTAATTGAAGCTGCAATTTCACAAGCATCAAATTACTCCAGTTCACATCAAAGTGAAAATCTGTTTAATTTAACAGAACATTTGCCAAGAACATTTAATATTAAAATTATCAAGCCATCTTACAAGAGATCTTAGCTCTTATCTTTGCTACAATTTGGATTAACTCAATAAAGCTGCAGATTAAATCGTATTAAACCTCCTTCAAAAGGGTGATACCTTAAAAAAAAAAAAAAGCAGATAACTTGCTAGCATGAGGTGATTTACCATCTACAAGTCAGTGACTTTACAATTTTCACTTTTATCAATATAACAGACTTGGAAACAAAAATTGTTCAAAGCTAGACATGGACAAATTCAAGAATTTGGTTTCTAATTCAAGGCACATAAAATATCTGATAGGTCTGCCCAAACACAACGCAAACTAATTGTTTCTATGTGCCACTCCTGGATTTAAGAAAACTCTACCCAAGTAAAATTTCCATTCAGTTAGTAAGCACAAAATAATTACTAATGATAATATTAATAATCAATATTCTATAAACTGATTTTTTTTAAGTTACAAAAACAATGTCAATAACTACATTGCTGCAATATTTGTTACGTATCTGTCTTCTTTATCACCTGTGCTGTTTTTAAACATTTTAATCAAGCATCAATCCAGGATGATGGTTTTAACTAAAACAGTATCAAAAGCATATTAGGATAGATCCAAAAAACTATTACAGGTACACCACTACTAGCAAATATTTGATTTGCAGTAAACTGGTCAATATTACGGCAAATCTCAGAAACAAAATTAAAATAAGTACAGCAAAACTTCATTTAGTAAGCACCACCATGAGATAACCACCAATCTTACTTCATATTTACTAAAGTTTAAGGTTTCCAATAAAATTTGCTGGTTAAAAATTATAATTTAAGACAAGTTTTCACCTATTGATGATGGTTCTTAGCTCAGGTTTCTATTTCAAAACAAAATGCAATACTCATTGTGACAGTGGCTATTTTGAAACATCTAATTATGCATTCAATTTCTGAATCTTTGTGTACTTATGTCATGTGGTCTTGGATAAGTAGTTCTTGAGATGCACCTAATCAACATGCCCAAACTTGTATTTTCATTTAAGGGTACTTGGAGTTGCACAGGAAACAATGTCCTCTCAAAGGTATTAATCATGTATCATTAAGAATAATGTCTTTGCATGTTAGGTTGCAAGTGCATATTAACAAAGATACTGCTTATTGTCCATACCTGTGGGGAAAAGTGGGGGCTGAGATGAAGCATAAGTCAGATCCAAACTGGTTTTGGGAGATGATATAATGAGGAACCAGAGCACCTGGGCCAGTGGTGGGAAACCTGCGGTCCGTCAGGGTAATCCGCTGGCGGGCCGCAAGGCCATTTGTTTACATTGACCGTCCGCAGGCATGGCCGCCCACAGCTCCCAGTGGCCGTGGTTCGCCATTCCTGGCCAATGGAAGCTGCGGGCTGCAGGGACGTGCTGGATTCTGGCAGAAAGAGTTCCCAGGACTGGATAAACACACAGTTACTTAAGGGAATGTGAGACAAACTGCCTGCTGGAGAGAAAATGAAGTTTCTAATATGTAAGGTATTTACTGTATCTTACTTAACCCAGACCCTACAACTAAGTCTTGTGCCCCACTTAGCAGCAATTTTCATAATGACATACAATCTAAATTACATTTTCTCTATGCCAATACATTATGGTTTTAGCTTGGACAACCCAAATTGGAGGTACAGACTCAAATTAGGATGCAAATCAAATGCGTCATTCAGACACCTTGTAGAGAAGGAGCCTGAACAATTACCTTGAATGGATAGAGTCAGGAGTGATATAACTGTCTGAGCACCTTGTCAATCAGCAAATATTGATGTGGTGAAGATGACTTAGGACAGTATGGATACAGGAAGAGTCAATTAACCTCAGTGCTAGGCTTTGTTACACTTGTATCTGATAAAAGGTACACCTTATATTTCAACAAATCCACTATACCTGCATGTCTTTAATTGCTCAATTACTAGCCATCAGCCTAACTGTACCAATTTATAAAGAGCGCTATTGTTTAGCATTGTGACAATTACTCACTGAAATAAACTCTAATCAGTTTTAGAGTTCAGTCATCTAATATAACGAGAAGCAGCCCAATAATCCCAAACAACAGTAATCAACCAAGCAGTGCAAAAGAAATTAGCTTGAAATCAGATACTCTCTGACCCCAAGAACTATGAGAACTCTCTTGTGTCACTTCCAACAAAAACATCACAATCTAGAATAAAAAGCAGCATTAAAAGTCTCCATGTGACACAACAACTTGACAATTTGTTGTAATTTCCATTCATCTCATTTACAGAATCCTCTTTCATGCAGTCCTTCAGGTTCTATATTTTAAAAAACTAATCATTCTCATTATTGAATTTCAGGAACTCAACAAGTGAGGTAAATGAAGCAATTGGTTTAACACCTTTGAGCAATTACCGCCCAAGTAGGGAGTTACAGATAAAAATGATTTTTACACCAATGAGACAAAGCATATTCCTACATCAATAGCCGTCAAACAAAACAAATTTTATACAGTCAGACTCCTAAAAAGCTTGGTGAAGAGGAAGGAAACAAAGGGAGAAAGTGTAAATTCTCCTGCAGAAACAATTAATTATTTTTACAACGTAAATTCTACAGTAGGCCATCAAAACAAAGTTGTTGCATAAGCCTTAGATAAAACATCATTCAGAATTTTGATTTCTGTCAATGATAGAAACTAGGGCTATCGCAGTTTTAATTGCTCTGTTAAACAATAGAATACCAATTTAAATTTATTAAATATTTTTAGGTGTTTAGATGTTTTTCTACATTTTCAAATATATTGATTTAAATTACAACACAGAATGCAAAGTGTACAGTGCTCACTTTCTATTATTTTTATTACAAATATTTCACTCTAAAAAATGAGAAAGAAAAGAAATCGTATTTTTCAATTCACCTCCTCCAAGTACCATAATGCAATCTCTGTATCATGAAAGTGCAACTTAGAAATGTAGATTTTTTTTTGTTACATAACTGCATTCCAAAATAAAACATAAAACTTTAGAGCCTACAAGTCCACTCAGTCCTACTTCTTGTTCAGCCAATTGCTAAGACAAACAAGTTTGTTTACTTTTACAAGAGATACTGCTGCCCGCTTCTTATTTACAATGTCACCTAAAAGCGAGAACAGGCATGCATGGCACTTTTGTAGCCGGCATTGCAAGGTATGTAAGTGCCAGATACGCTAAACATTTCTATATGCCTTCATGCTTCGGCCACCAGAGGACATGCTTCTATGCTGATGATGCTCGTTAAAAAAAAAAAGTGTGTTAATTACATTTTGACTAAACTCCTTGGGGGAGAATAGTACGTCTCCTGCTCTGTTCTACCCGCATTCTGCCATGTATTTCATATTATAGCAGTCTCGGATCATTTTACCCAGCACATGTTGTTCGTTTTAAGAATACTTTCACTGCAGATTTCACAAAATGCAAAGACGGTACCAATGTGAGATTTCTAAAGATAGCTACAGGACTCGACCCAAGGTTTAAGAATCTGAAGTGTCTTCCAAAATCAGAGAGGGATAAGGTCTGGAGCATACTTTCAGAAGTCTTAAAAGAGCAGCACTCCGATGCGGAAACTACAGAGCTGAACCACCAAAAAAGAAAATCAACCTTCTGCAGGTGGCATCTGACTCAGATGATGAAAATGAACATGTGTCGGTCTGCACTGCTTTGGATCGTTATTGAGCATGTAAATATCTTACTATGCCAGCTACAACAGTGCCATGTGAATGTCTGTTCTCACTCTCAGGTGACACTGTAAACAAGAAGCGGGTAGCATTATCTCCTGCAAATGTAAACAAATGTGTTTGTCTGAAAGACTGGTTAAACAAGAAGTAGGACTGAATGGACTTGTAGGCTATAAAGTTTTACATTGTTTTATTTTGGAATGCAGTTATTTTTTGTCCATAATTCTACATTTGTAAGTTCAACTTTCATCATAAAGAGATTTCACTACAATATCTGTATGAGGAAAACTGAAAAATACTATTTCTTTTGTTTTTTTACAGTGTTTTTTTATATTTGTAATCAAAAATAAATATAAAGTGAACACTGTACACTTTGTGTTCTGTGTTGTAATTGAAATCAAATTTTAAAATGTAGAAAACATTCAAAAATATTTACATAAATGGTATTCTATTAATCACATGATTAATCACAATTATTTTTTTAATTGCACGATTAATCACAACTAATTTCTTTAATTGCTTGACAGCCCTAATAGAAACTTACACTTAACACTCTGCATAGGGAAAACTACTGCTAGCTTCTGAACCAACTGTTTTTTGCTAAATCTGATCCTTGGGTATCAACTGTATTTTGAATTCCATGCTTAGTATCTGATTCTCTTGTATTTGTAAAAGGTGTGCTGAGCATCGATTAAGCTCTTCTAAACTGTGTTTATCATTAGAATAGTCAATAGATTTTTCATCACACTTTTAGTATTTGAGTTTTTCATATATATTACAATACATGCATCCTTTTTTCATATACAATGTTTACATGTCGGTGATAAGTCTCTATTTCAAATATATTTTATATTTGAAATTTCATTCACTTGACAGAATGTCTCCGGCAGAGATTAGCCTATTATTATTTGTTGCAGACCATTTCTGAAAGCAAGAAGAGGCTCATTTTCTCCAGATGACTCATTAACAGGCACGAAAGAATGAAGTGTTCCAGCCTGAAATGCCAAGAACTAAAAATAACTCAATCTCACAGCCTATGATGATTCAGTCCATCTCTTTATTCTATCAGCACAATTTCAGAGGATCACCTTTTGAAAAAAAGATACATTTAACCTATTAATGAATAACATTGGCCGGGACAGGGGAACTGCGGCCAATGGGAGCTTTGGGGGAGGTACCCGCAGGCAAGAGCAGCGCGCGGAGCCCTCTTCCCCCCCCTTCCCTCAGTGGCTGCAGGGACGTGGTGCCAGCCGCTTCCGGGAGCGGTGCAGGGCCATGGCAGGCAGGAAGCCCACCTTAGCCCCGCTGCCACCCCAGAGCCGCTTAAGGTAATCGGCGCCAGGCCAGAGCCCGCACCCCGAACCTCAACTCCCTGCCCTGAGACCCCTTCTGCACCTCTCCTGCACCCCAACCCCCTGCCCTGAGCCTCCTCCTGCACCCCACACCCTTCCTGCACCCCTGCCCTGTCTCAATCCTTATCTTTAAGGCACTCAATGCCCTGGGCTTAAAATATCTAAAAGATTGACTAAAACTGTGGGATGAAGACTATGGTCAACAATTTCACACCTCTGTCACAACAGAACAGTCTACAATAAGGGTAAAGCTCATCTGTGCCGGAGACAGCTTTCTAGGGGGCTGGTGTCAACTGCAGAATGAACTCCTGCAGGAACAAAGGACCATCACGAACCTCAACTCTCAGTGACCTTGCCTTTTCTAACAAAGCATATAGCAATGGTGCCACAAGTACTCCTGTTCTTTTTACTGACTAGATTATTAATGAAGTGAAATGCATTAATGTTTGCCTAAGTGATGACTAGCCCCCAAATATAATTATCCCTTACATGGTTCACACTGGTGACCCTATATGTTCCCAGTGGATTTCTGACCCATTCCTGAAGCCTTTTTGTTGTAAAGAATACAAACATCCTGAGACTTTATGATACTGTGTGTGGCTTACATAGCAGTCAACCTGTTAATCTGGCTGATTCAGAACAAGTATTTCTTCTCACCTCTGCAGTAACTCTGAGATAGGAGAAAGAGAATACAAATAATGAAGTAAAAGGTTTCTCTTAAGTGAGGAAATGTACTGTCTTTGACCATGGCATTTTATAATATTCTCTTCTTAGTCCTGGTCTACACTGCTGATTAAGTCGATGTAACTTATGTCGCTCGGGGTGTGAAAATGTCACCCCCCAAGCAATGTAAATTACATCAATTTAAAGCACTGTCCACACCGCGCTACGTTGGCAGGAGACGCGCTCTCACTGACACAGCGCGTCTTCACCAGACGTGCTGCAGCTGCGTCAATGTAGCGCGGTAATGTACACATGCCCTTACTTAAAGTAAGGACTTCTGCTAGCACTGTCCTAGAGACAGAAATATATAGAGTATTAAACATTCACACAGTCCAGTGGCATCTTCTTCATATTCCTTTCAGTGTCTTAAGACATTCTTCCCATGCTTCTCTCTGCAGGCCAGAGCCCTGGAGGCAGAACTAGGGAACAGGCCTGTGAGAAGTAGGGAATCCAGAAACAAATTGGAAGCCTGAGGGGTCAGCCTGACAGATTTAAAACAATACCTTCCACCAGAAAGTTTGGGGAGGTAAAAGAACATATAAAATGGAAAAACAACAATAGTGGCTGACTCCAACTGAGCTTTGGGTCTATTTTAGTGAAGTAAAAAAAATGACCAGGATACCAATACCTTAATTATCTACTTGCAACCCTAGTACAAGTATCTGAATATACAAACACACACATAGTAGGATATTCTGATGCTTTATTATGACAAACTATTCATATGTCTGATTTTGTATAAGACACAGAAATACTACATTTGTGTCAGTTAAGTTTGATTTACAGAAAACCTCAGAAGCAAACAAATGAAAATTTATAGCTATCCACTAGAACATGCCCTCTGCTTCTCCACCCGAAGACATACACAACATCACTAACACAAGTGCCATAAATCATTGACAAAGCACCACAATCTCAACTCTGCCACAGTAGGAATGTCAGACTTCAATCACCGTATTCCCTAAACTTGCTACAACCCACAAGCAAACAAACTTTCCAACTTACCATCCCTTCTCACGCTTTTGTGAAACCCCATACACTCAAACACTTACTTTCTCCAAAAAGCTCCAAAGACTTTTGAGTCAGATCATCATAATTTAGGGTTACCATATTTGGAGTGTCCAAAAAGAGGACACTACAAGGGGCCCCGGCCCCGCCCCCAGCCCCGCCCCAACTCCACCCCCTCCCCCAAAGTCTCCGTCCCCTCCCCTGCTTCCCGCGAACATTTGATTCGCGGGAAGCAGGAAGCAGGCAGCAGGTAAGCGGGGGGGGGGGGGGGGGGGGG
>NW_020664499.1:7305094-7368814 GCF_002925995.2 Terrapene triunguis
ACCACAAACATAGCAGAAGTTATCTGCACTGTTCACACAAGTACGAGCCATCTCTGCTCACTTTGGCTAAACAGAAATGTGTCCCTTTGCAAAATCAAACACTGACAAATAAGAGAGCACGACACTGTATGATTTCTAGAGCTGATATAGGGCAATTTGTTCAGCAGAGTGATGTAAGCTTCGTTAGGATTGCATCATCCATGACTTCTAGGAATAACATGATGCAATTCATATCATGTATGACACAATACCAGCTTCAGATTGCATCAGTCATTGTTTTGCCTAAAAAGCAAGTAGTGTCCAAACCCAGTCATAGATTTATTCATAGATCCAGTCAAAGATGTATTTTAGTCATTTCTGGTTTAAATTGAGATCCCTTCCCTTTATAATTCACTTATCCTCCGCCATTCCCAAGTCAAGGGTTGTATATACTGACCCAATAGCATATCTTGAAAACTAGAGCCAATCAACAATTTTAAGCATCATTTTCATTCTCAGTGACCCAGAATTAGTAAAGTTTGACTACATTTATTTCAGAAGCATTTTGGCTGTAGAGCAGTGTTATAGACCACCTGACCAGGACAGTGATAGTGATGATGAAATGCTAAGGGAAATTAGAGAGGCTATCAAAATTAAGAACCCAATAATAGTGGGGGATTTCAATTATCCCCATATTGACTGGGAACATTTCACTTCAGGACGAAATGCAGAGATAAAATTTCTTGATACTTTAAGTGACTGCTTCATGGAGCAGCTGGTACGGGAACCCACAAGGGGAGAGGCAACTCTAGATTTAGTCCTGAGTGGAGTGCAGGAGCTGGTCCAAGAGGTAACTATAACAGGACCGCTTGGAAATAGTGACCATAATACAATAGCATTCAACATCCCTGTGGTGGGAAGAACATCTCAACAGCCCAACACTGTGGCATTTAATTTCAAAAGGGGGAACTATGCAAAAATGAGGGGGTTAGTTAAACAGAAGTTAAAAAGTACAGTAACTAAAGTGAAATCTCTGCAAGCTGCATGGGTGCTTTTTAAAGACACCATAATAGAGGCCCAACTTCAACGTATACCCCAAATTAAGAAACACAGTAAAAGAAATAAAAAAGAGCCACCGTGGCTTAACAACCATGTAAAAAGCAGTGAGAGATAAGAAGACTTGCTTTAAAAAGTGGAAGTCAAATCCTAGTGAGGCAAATAGAAAGGAGCATAAACGCTGCCAAATTAAGTGCAAGAATGTAATAAGAAAAGCCAAAGAGGAGTTTGAAGAACGGCTAGCCAAAAACTCCAAAGGTAATAACAAAATGTTTTTTAAGTATATCAGAAGCAGGAAGCCTGCTAAACAAGCAGTGGGGCCCCTTGATGATCGAGATACAAAAGGAGCGCTTAAAGACGATAAAGTCATTGCAGAGAAACTAAATGGATTCTTTGCTTCAGTCTTCACGGCTGAGGATGTTAGGGAGATTCCCAAACCTGAGCTGGCTTTTGCAGGTGACAAATCTGAGAAATTGTCACAGATTGAAGTGTCACTAGAGGAAGTTTTGGAATTAATTGATAAACTTAACATTAACAAGTCACCGGGACCAGATGGCATTCACCCAAGAGTTCTGAAAGAACTCAAATGTGAAATTGCAGAACTATTAACTAAGGATTGTAACTTGTCCTTTAAATCGGCTTCTGTACTCAATGACTGGAAGTTAGCTAATGTAACGCCAATATTTAAAAAGGGCTCTAGAGGTGATCCTGGCAATTACAGACCAGTAAGTCTAACGTCGGTACCGGGCAAATTAGTCGAAATAATAGTTAAGAATAAAATTGTCAGACACATAGAAAAGCAAACTGTTGAGCAACAGTCAACATGGTTTCTGTAAAGGGAAATCATGTCTTACTAATCTATTAGAGTTCTTTGAAGGAGTCAACAAACATGAGGACAAGGGGGATCCAGTGGACATAGTGTACTTAGATTTCCAGAAAGCCTTTGACAAGGTCCCTCACCAAAGGCTCTTACGTAAATTAAGTTGTCAAGGGATAAAAGGGAAGGTCCTTTCATGGATTGAGAACTGGTTAAAAGACAGGGAACAAAGGGTAGGAATTAATGGTAAATTCTCAGAATGGAGAGGGGTAACTAGTGGTGTTCCCCAAGGGTCAGTCCTCGGACCAATCCTATTCAACTTATTTAAAAATGATCTGGAGAAAGGGGTAAACAGTGAGGTGGCAAAGTTTGCCGATGATACTAAACTGCTCAAGATAGTTAAGACCAAAGCAGACTGTGATGAACTTCAAAAAGATCTCACAAAACTAAGTGATTGGGCAACAAAATGGCAAATGAAATTTAATGTGGATAAATGTAAAGTAATGCACACTGGAAAAAATAACCCCAACTATACATACAATATGATGGGGGCTAATTTAGTTACAACAAGTCAGGAAAAAGATCTTGGAGTCATCGTGGATAGTTCTCTGAAGATGTCCGTGCAGTGTGCAGAGGTGGTCAAAAAAGCAAACAGGATGTTAGGGATCATTAAAAAGGGGATAGAGAATAAGACCGAGAATATATTATTGCCCTTATATAAATCGATGGTACGCCCACATCTCGAATACTGCGTACAGATGTGGTCTCCTCATCTAAAAAAAAAAAAAGATATACTGGCACTAGAAAAGGTTCAGAAAACGACAACTAAAATGATTAGGGGTTTGGAACGGGTCCCATATGAGGAGAGATTAAAGAGGTTAGGACTCTTCAGCTTGGAAAAGAGGAGACTAAGGGGGAATATGATAGAGGTATATAAAATCATGAGTGATGTGGAGAAAGTGGATAAGGAAAAGTTATTTACTTATTCCCATAATACAAGAACTAGGGGTCACCAAATTAAATTAATAGACAGCAGGTTTAAAACAAATACAAGGAAGTTCTTCTTCACGCAGCGCACAGTCAACTTGTGGAACTCCTTACCTGAGGAGGTTGTGAAGGCTAGGACTATAACAGCGTTTAAAAGAGAACTGGATAAATTCATGGTGGTTAAGTCCATTAATGGCTATTAGCCAGGATGGGTAAGGAATGGTGTCCCTAGCCTCTGTTTGTCAGAGGATGGAGATGGATGGCAGGAAAGAGATCACTTGATCATTGCCTGTTGGTCCACTCCCTCTGGGGCACCTGGCATTGGCCACTGTCAGCAGACAGGATACTGGGCTAGATGGACCTTTGGTCTGACCCGGTACGGCCATTCTTATGTTCTTATGAAGGATCCCGTTCAAAAAACTCCCAAAGAAATTTAGGCACCTGCACCCATCCCTCTGAAAAATCTCTCTGGCTGCACCAGATACACTGGAGCTAATACAGTTGCCTTGCAGGCACCTGTGCAGTAGTTCTTGGAAGCACAATATTTCATCTTCAAAACATGGTGAGGCTAAGTTTTTTGAGAAGCCTCTGGATAAAGCTGTTTTGAGGGAAAAAACAGATATACCTTCCAACAACAAATGAAGAGAAAATACAACCTTTCATGGTTGCTACTTCTCAGGACACTGGAGACAAGAAGAAAGCTAGAGTAAACCCTATTGGAGAAAATTCAGAAGAGGACCACCAAAGAGAGTTTTCCAAAACAGAAATAATGCCTGACATCCTCGCCTCTCTGTCTGGGGATTAGGGATCTGAAGATAGCATATGCCTTCATTTCTTAGCCAAGTGGGCTTCCCAGGGTGGATAAAAACCCAATTTAAAAAATTAAAAATTTTGATTTTTATTGAAATATAATCTTGTATTTAAATTAAATACATTTTTGTTTTTAAAAATAAACCTATTTGAAAGTATGACAACCCATTTTAAATCTTACAATTACTATAATCTATTAAAAGAATTACATTAAATAAAAATTAATATTAAATAGTATGTGTTTGGTGTCAAAGTTTTGAAGAAAGTCAAATCACGTAACTGGTGGAAGTCATAAGCTTAGTACCTGGAATCTGAGTTTGTTGAAGTGCTAACCTAGCTTTGGACAGCAACAGCCTCTTCTGCAGGTGAAGAGAGAATAATTTCTTGGTTTCCGATTATTCAACTAGTTCAATTCAATGACTAGTTCATTCAAAGATAAGAAACAAATCTGGAGTTAAAAAGCAGGACAGTTTGTTTTCCTCTTCCAACTTATGAATAAAAACTAGGTGTGAGAGAATGAGCTCCAGTAGTTCTAAAGCCTTGAACATGCTGACCAGAAACAATCATTTCAATTCACTAACTACAGATACTACTTCCCTTGTTTAATAAATCAGTGTTATAAGCAAAACATGTTCTGAAACCCTTTTCCTTTATGAATCCAGCATATTTAAGGTAACTTTATTAACTAAAAAAAAAATTAAAATGCTGATTTTGTACATTTTTAATTAAATTCCAATTCCAAACCAAATTGAACTTGAAACAAATCATGAGTAAAAAAAAAAATCTAGTAAATAAGAAATGCAAGATTATACATTCACCATTTTCTAACATAATAAAAAAGTAAAAATTAAGAATCTGAATAAATGTATGTTAAGCTATGTAATTGCTAAAATACAGTCAATGTACTGTACTGATTAGCAAAAGGAAGTACCAAATTTAGTGTAAAGGTTATATTTAGTTTCAAATCAATGTGATAATTTTTACCACAGTGCTACAGTGGCAGAGCTATGGCATTGAAGGTGTGTCACTGTAGCGCCGCAGCGTAAATGCTAGCTACATCACTGGAAGGGGTTTTCCATGGATGTAGATTTCCGAGAGGTAGTAGCTAAGTTGATGGATGAATTCTGGGTTGACCTAGCTGCATCTACACTGGGGGTTAGGTCGACCTAACTACAGCACTCGGGATGCAAAACTCATCACAGCCCTGATTGACACAGCTTTGTAAATCTAATTTTTAAGTGTAGATCAAGCCTTAGAATCGGAGTCACCAGTCCTCAGATAGCAGGGGTCCCTAACTGCTCCAATGGACCTTTATGAATCTCTTTTGTTTTTTTAATTGCTCCTGAATTAAGCGCCACATTTCCAATGACAGGAACACTGGAGAGATAAATTGTGAAAACAGATGCCTATGTTCCAGGTCTGTACTCTGAGTCCAATGTAGCTTTCATGGACACGGAATAAGCTTCAGTCTGAACTGCCCCACCTTTTGTGTGTACTTCTTGAAGGACTTAAAATCGCACACTTGGCTGTGATAGATGCCTTTACTGTCTGGGTGAGGAACTTGTCATGGATATCAGTCAGAGGAATAATCCCTGCACAGGAGGAACATGGATTGAATCCTGAAGATCTGAGATCAGCCATAAGCTACAGCTTTTGCTTTTTCATTTATTTTTTTCACGTACTGCTAACAAGCGAATTGAAACAGTAACAAGTCCACTAAATACTATCTATAAACAAATTAAGTACCAACTATAAATCTAATTACTAAGGCCTTGTCTAAAAATTAGTTCAATGTAACTGTGTTGCTCAGTGTTGTGATGAAAAATTTCACATCCTGAGCACCGCAGGTAGGTCAACCTAACCCCACCATAGACATGACTAGGTCGATGGAAGACCGAACCAGCTCTTGGAAAGGTCGATTACCTAGTTCAACTGAAGAACCCCTTCCTTCAATGTGGGAAGCATCTACACTATGGTTCTACATGGGCACAGCTGCAGTGCCCTTTACACCACTGGGGATGCAGGATGCATGCACAACTCCTACTAGATAAGGCTACTGAAAACTTTCCAAACTCCTGTGCTGAGGCACGCGGACACCATAAAGGGGATCCACATGTGCAGTAACTCAAAGAAAAAAGTTTCATGAAATCAATTGAATGTTTCCAAACTCCTTATAGTAACAATTTCTTTCACTTTACTGTTCATCTGAAGGCCAATGTTCCTGACAGTTTTCAGTATAGCTTTCCTAACATCCATACATGGCCCCTGACTACTTACCACTTTCTCAGCATGTAGGATTTAATTGCTTACTTAAATACATTTCATAATATAGATGCTGCTGTATAATCTGCCTTTATCCATTTTCATTCATTGATTGGGGAGAGTATGAAGAAGCCAGCCTCAAATTTCTTCTTGGGCCTAGACAAGACAAGCGGAAGACATAAAAAGCCTCATCCTAAGCTTGTGGCTCAGAATGATTTATCAGTATTTGTGAAGAAATACAGCTGGACTGCACACAACTCAGTGGAAACAGAAATGTGGTTGATTCAATTATCGAGTCAGTTATTTTAAGTTTAATTAGCAGTGATTCTTACTTTTTGTTAACATGCTCAGTTTCACGAGCAACAGAATACAATTTTTACTATGGTGGCTAAACGTGACAATGAAATAAAATGTTATGTCTCATTTCATTCCTTAAAGATTTAAGCTTAAGGAAATTATTACATTTTTATAGCTATTTATAATATTATAGCACACTAAGTGATTCAAACAGTGTTTTGATTTTCAGAAGTACATATTTATTATGATACAATTTTTAATTTGTTAGTTTGAACCTGGTCTTTCCCTTGTGTGCAGGAACAAAGCCCCTCACAAACAATGCCCTGCAGTCAGTAAAACTCATGAGGTATTAATTTATAGCTTCATCTGTGATACGTTAAATTTTATGTGAAATCTTAAACATCTTTTAAAAAACACCACAAATACTTCAATAAGAGATTTTTTTTCAGTAACATTGCTTTAACAGAAACCATAAGATTGGTTCTATTTTATCAATAGAGATTAAACACAAGTTGTGTTTAAGCCTGCATTCTAGTAACCAGACAATCCTAAAAGATGTTATCTTTTAACATCTAAAGCACTAGTTAAAAACAAAAAGCACAGGATTCAGAAGTAACAAAATATGCCTCATAAAACCTCTTTACTCTTTGTTTATACTAAGGCTTTAGAAAATCAAGGCACAGAACAAATAAATTTAAATGTATATAAGGAACTAATTATAAACACAACATATATTGTTTTTGATCTAGAATATACATTCAGTATAATATATTATAGTTAAATTCAACTACGTCTTTAGAAAACATGTAGTCAGAAGGCAGAGTGTTCTCAACAGAGGGTCTTCCACTCTGGAGCTTACTCCCCATTTTGATTTAACAGAGCTCAAGTTGGGTGTTTTTTTCAGGGCATGTAGCAAGGCACGCCTATTTTTGCAGATTTTTTTGATGGGATAAATTAACATGGAGATTTTATTGTGGTTGATTATTTATGTAGCAACTGGGTCAGCTGGAATATTTTTTTTCAAATTGATATCTGTTATTAATGTATTTAGATTTTTTTAAGTGTGCATATATGTAAGGGTGCATTTTAGAAATCTTGCAATTACATTTTTTAACAAAGTTTCTTTCAGTTTAGCAAGGCATATTATTGTGAGAAGTTTTTAAATTAAGACTGTTTTGGGGGTATCAAGGTGCAAAGAAAGCATTTGAAAATATTATAAAACTTTTTCCACAGCATGGTAACTAAAAATTGGCTTACCACCTGTCCTTTACATTTTTAATATAAATATTCTTAATTGTAACCAATAGACCAAGAGTAATGAAGAGAAAATTGAAATCTAAAGACAGTTTTTAGAAAAAGCTATAAGCACAGAAAATAGGAGCTTAGCAAAGAATTGCCAACCTAGTCTTACTATTGCATCACTACCATGCTGATATAAATACACGCTGTGGAAATAATGTCATATATTGTTTTTACATCCTTTTTCAATGACTGGCACTGCAAGTCATAAGAATGCTCTACTCAATAGCCTTCTCATATGCATTAATTCATGGTTATCTTTCTTCTTATAAAGAATTTTTTTTATCACCACCTCTTTTAAGGAACTAGTTGCACATCTTGTGAGAGTATCTGTACACAAAGAATATTTATATAGTGCATATACCATGAATGAGTTGTAAGTAAAATACCCTTGGTAAGAAATACTATTTTAATTTTCACTCAGTAGAGTGGCCTAATCTGCAACTGGCAGCTCTGTTCCACTTCACTAGTTAGTACTGAAGTCATCCTCATGTATGAAAATATATAATATGTAATATGAAGGATTAGACATATTACACAATCATTGGATGTGCCAAAATCCAACTATAAATAAAGACATAATCCAGATAATGAGCTTTATGCTATTAAGAGCAGAAAGAATGACCTATTGATACCACAGTTTACACTTCTTGGAATTACACCTCAGACTCGTAGACTTTAAGGCCAGAAGGGACCATCATGATCTAGTCTGCACACTGCAGGCCACAGACCCTCACCCACCCATTCCTGTAATAGATCCATAGCCTCTGGATGAACTACTAAAGTCCTCAAATCATGATTTAAAGACTTCAAGTTACACAGAATCCATCATTTACACTAGCTTAAAGCTGCAAGTGACTTGTGTGCCATGCTGCAAAGGAAGGTGAAAAAACCCCAGGGTCTCTGCCAATTTGACCTGGAGGACAATTCCTTCCCGACCCCAACTATGGCAACCCTGAGTATTTTGGCAAGACTAAACAGCCAGACACTTGGGAAAGAATTCTCTGTAGTAACTCAGAGCCCTCCCTATCTAGTGTCTCATCATTGGCCATTCGGGATCTTTGCTACTAAGAGTCGCAGATCATCTACATGCCATTGTAGGCAGTTTCATCAAACCATCCACGCCATAAACTTATCAAGTTCAGTCTTGAAATCAATTAGGTTTTTTGCCCTCACTGATTCTCTTGGAAGGCTGTTCCAGAACTTCGATTCTCTGATGGTTAGAAACCTTACACAAAGGCCATTCCTCTACCAAATTTCAAGACCCTGCTCCCAAGAAGTTGCCGCCAGAATTTTTAAATGGAGAAAAGATTTTTCTTAGCTTCATTCTTGGAAATGGAGGAAGGTGGGTTTTGGGGAGTTTTTTTGTTTTATTTTTTTAAATAATCAGTCTGAAGCAGACACCAGGCATGGATAATTTCAGCCCAAACAGTTAAAAGTTGGTAAAGTTATAAGCAACTGACAAAATGGGTCTTATAATAGGACATATTGGGCAGTCTTAACAGGCACAGTGGTGCAGATTACCCACGTAAGTGTGATGACTAGCTGAGTCTACTTACCCTTAAGAACAGCAGAGCAAGACAGTGGCTCAATCTCTGCATAGTAAACATCTACCATTTTAATGCACGTGGGCAGGCGCACACACAGAAAACAGCAGAAGTCTTTCTATCTTGCAAATGGCTTATATTTATTCCAGTAAAAACAAATATTACAGCAACTAAAGCACCTTAAGAACTAAATCTACCTTACATTATTCCATACTTCCATCAGTGAGGATGTACATGGTTTACCTGAATGTAACTGAGCCCTTAGTCCTAATGTAGTGGGAGAAAAACTAAGCGTCCGTGTCAGACTGTCAAGCACGAAATCATTTAGTCTGAGAGGCAACAGCTTTTCTCTAATTTACGAATATCACACTTCTTTTCACCAATAAATGGAGGAGATACAGATTTAGGAATAAATTATGCATTAGTTGATTTATGTCCCCAGTTTCTTTCGGGAAGGATAGCAGGTATGGGTGTGAGACCACTGAAATGTTACTTCACTTCATATTGCATACATTTATTTATACACAGTGTTTTTAATACTAATATTAATGATTTAGAATACTTTGCCCATCAGATCAAGAAGAAATATTATCACCTTTCTTCGGAGCCCATTATCTACAACCTGATTTCAAATCTGTTTGTCATTTGTGCTGTAAAATTAGTGTTGATTACATAAAGATAAATGAAAGCTTTCATAGTACCAGCTTTCAAACAAAATTACCATATTAGTAGTACTATTTGGAAAAATATTTTCATTATACAATGTACTACACATTGTTAAAGAGATATTGCAGTATTATTCCTTTATGCAAATAATGTCATTTATTTTGAAATATAGTAAACAGATTATCTCCACATCATGACATAAAAGCAAGTATATTCTGAACAACAGAAGTCCTCCCATATTATTTCCTGAACGAAATTTAATCTCAATGGGGCTACATTCGTCCTGCTTTCTATAGAGTAGCGCAAGTATTTTTCATTGTTTGTCTAATCAACATTCAGGCAACTCAAACAAAAGTGACAAGAAGTCAAGTGGTTTTTATATGAAGGAACTACAATTTTTGTAGTTAATCCATGTAGAAATATGTTAAAGTTTTTAAAACAACGCTATGGTTAAAAAAATATATTTTAACTATTTTGAGCAGCTGCCCATCATGCAGATGCATGCATTTTCAGAAAAGATCTTTATTTTCAATGGATAAGAGAAGTTTGACAATTTTCAGAGAATAGTAGATCTTAGAAATGACACACTCACACGTACATGCTCCAGTAATTGCAAAAGAAACAAAATATTTTCATGGTTAATACAAGTAACATTTCTCCATAAAGATGGATGGTAATTGAAACATAACAAGTTACAATATATACACAAATTATATATTTAGGGCTTCTGATTTTAAGTTTTAACCAATAAACACCAACAACACCCCCCAATACAAACAAAATGAAATTGGTGCTTATCCAATAAACACAGGAAAACACATGGGTGTAGTTTCGGGGGTAGGGGGTGTTGCCCCCCACCAAACTGCAAGCCTCAGGCAGGCACAGAATTTGCCCCCCTTCCCTCCACGCAACACCATTGGCCCGCCTGAAGGCCCTTCCCCGCCCGCCCCCCCCCCCCCCCCCCCCGCCCCACAATACAGAAGTCAAAGTACACCTATGGGAAAACACTGGAAATGCTTTCTTGTATCTAAGGGTTTTTCCTACATGGAGCAGTAAAGCAGACTATGAGCATGAGATTTCTAAAGCACACTAACATGATGCACATCTGCATAGATCCCGGCTGGTGTGCACAAAAGGTTCCTTTTTAATATAGTGCTGTTTAAAATAGTACCACCTTTAAGCACACCAAGGAACATTACAAAAAGATTACCTATGACAGTATATACAAAGAGAAAAAAAAAACTGGACTTCTGGACATCTACACAGAACTGAAAAACTGCTAAAAATACACCCCAAAAATCAGAAGCCCTAGCTATACTGTATGTGTTGCTGTATCTGTTTTTCAGCAGTAAAGTCACTCTCTCCTCCTCCTTAAAACGAATAACAAATGTATTGTTTTTGTTTAATCTTTTTCCTTCTTGTCAATTTTTTTTCTATTCTTCACAAAAACCTGAAGCATTTGATCTTCTTCTACCAAACAATGGAATAATTTACCATTTCAATGTATTCATTACTATCTTTTCAAAGTAATTTGTATTCCCCTATGCTGATTAATTATGAAAATACTGTCTGAGTAAAATCTTCAAATTATGGACAAGAACAAATACTGCTATTATCTATAAATTGTTATTTCAAACAATGAAAGAAGAATCAGTATAAAATGCAGATAATTTTAGAACTAAATCACTAAACCTTACAATACGTTTGTACATTTTAGAAAGCTTAGAACAATTCAGGTAGATAAAAAAAAAAATCTCAGAAAATAAACGGGAAGTACCTACAACAACCAATCATGACGCTGCTCAGTACATCTCAAATTTCTTGAATTAAAATAATCTATATTTAAACTTAACTTTGCTTCTTTCCAATACAACTGCTCTTATCTCACTTTTAATTACTGTAAATTGACAAACACTGAATCAAGAAACATAAGTCAGTGTTGATGGTGAGGGAAAAGACTATATAAAATAGATATCAATCTGTTTTCATTTCTAGATTCTAACTCGTGTATCCTTCATTTTGAATTTATTCTGGAATAAGTGTGTCCACATGGGGATTTAACCAGTGTATTTCTGTCAGAAAAGTTAACCATGTGTACACACACACACACACACACACACACACAAAAGAGAAATCAAAGACAGGATTGTTTTAATTATCACAACTTTAAAAATATATGCTCACCTAAATGCCATTAGAAAAATTCAAAGAAGTTTTGTGGGTCACTTTTAATGAGTAAAAATAAAATTCAAACTCAGTAGAGAAGTAATCATAGATTTGATATAGATGTCTTTGGGGAAAAAAGCATCTTCCAACTATTTTTATTTTTCTGGAAGCTAGACATGTACTGCTTTACAATCTTAATATTATCTCAAGTGTTGTGTTTCGATAATTTCCAACGCTTTAGTACGTTAGGCATCTAAATTAAAGTGTTTCTAATGGAAACATTACGGAATGAAATCGCCTTACAAATCCATTAGACCAGTTACAATACTGCTTTTCTTGAAAAGGGTTACCTTAAATGCATCTATTAGCTAATGACATCTATGTCCAACAATGTTTCCTACAGTAGAAGCAGACTTCACTAATCTATGCTTGCATTCCAAGAAACCCAAAAGAACCACAAGAGAAGGTTACTCACCTGTGCAGTAACTGAGGTTCTTCGAGATGGTTGTCCCTGTGGGTGCTCCACTACCCCTAAAAGTGGAGCACTCACAGGGACACTCCTCGAAGAAGAACTTTGAAATCAAGTAGTGGACAATCAAAAAACCGTACTTTTCCAGTAAAATTATTGCTCTTTTAGTTAGTTAAAAGGCAGTAACCTGGATTTTCCTAATCTGTGAGTTTGCAGCTTTTATAATGAAGCCTTGGACATTCCTAGCAGTACCCAAATCTATCTTTTTGGAAACATTACTTATACCAATAGTATTTCCATATGACATGACAAATACAGGTAGCCATTTAAAAAGCCATTTTCATGTCCTAAATAGTAATAAAGGTAATATAGCTCTTATCCACATGAATACTGTTCTGCCAGATCTACTGTTCAGAACCAAGGGAGTCATAGAAACAAAACCCAAAGTTAAAAGCAGTGCTCCCTCCCATCCCTCTCCTCTTTTCTAAGAAGGCTCTTCACTACAAGAATTATCTTAAGAACATTACTGGCAAGATTCAACCTTACAATCCAATACAACCATCATATGTTTAAAAACATTTAAAATACTTCATCTATTTCTTGTATTAACTTCTTAAGTTTCATACAAGTATTTAAGGTTCACACACTTCAGATCACATAGCTATAGAGCTACAGTATAGCTACTCTCACTGATTCCAGAATCTGAAACTTTGGCACATAGCATTATACCTTTTTGTTTGAGGGAGGCAAAAAACAGGCCTAACTGAAAGCATCTCTGCCTATTTTCCCCATCTGCAAGGGCACATAACAGATTATAGATATCTACTACCACCACTCATCAATATAGTGGAGAGGCAGCCATGACCACAGTGTTGATAATTATGTTTACAATAAAAAAGGGTAAAGTTATATTTTATGTAAATATATTACATCTAATACACTTCAGCCACTACTTAATCATATTTTTTAAAACAAAACAAAAAACAAAGCTTTTCAGACCACATCTTTCTCTTATAAACGTAAGCAGCTTACTCTTGTAGAAACTAATCATTTACACACACACACACACACACACACACACACCCCTACCCCCCAATATTTGTTCTATCATTTTGCTTGAAGTAGATGCTAGGTTTAAAAAGCATAAAATGCCAGGATGACTCACTTCTTTTCTAAAGATCAGTACACCACTTGCTTTTCTCCAGCATTCTGGAACCTCTCTAGTTTTCCATTTTCAAACCTAAATTCTCTGTCAAACAGAAATTTCATTTTCCAATTCACTTACAACCCCAGCACTGATGTCATCCAGAATGGCTGATATGAATAAAATTACAATTTCAAAAGTATTCTCTTTCCTGTTCTTTAAGAATAATATTTTACAACAGCTGCGTCACTTCCTATTTTTTCTAATTGCTTTCCTGTATTTTTCTTATTGAAGAAGTTTTAAAATAGATGTCTACTCTCCTGTCTATTTCTGAGTTATAAATTTCAATCTCCTAATTTATTAATAGGTATCACTCTGGTACCTCATTTTTCTTTATGAAATATTTATAAAAGCCTTTTATTCTCTTTACCCTCTTTATCTAGCATTGAACTAATTATGCACCTTTGGGGGGGGGGGGGGGGGGCTGACCTTATTGTTACTCTACAAGCCTTCACCAATTCTGTAGTTTTGTTTGGTTGTCTCCTCCTTTTCCATTTATAATACATTTTTTCATTTGTTTTGTTTATTTGATTTGCATGTTTTTGAAAACCACATTAGTTTTTCATTGCTTCCATAATTTTCTGAAGAACTGCATACTGATTTGTTTTAAATTGCAGAATCTTTTGGGTATTCCCCACTGGTGGATTGTGGTACAGTACTTCCCCTCACTGGACTTTATTCAAATTTGGAGAGGGGAGCATGCAAAGAACCTCCTCATTTACACTGCCTAAATAAGGGCTCATCAAAATTGCAACCCTGCCCTTCTCCCCTGGAGGCTCACAGTGACCCTCAACAGGCAGAGATGGGCATGAAGGGGATGGGGCCATGGCTCTGATTTCCACCATATGCATCATATGTGAACTGCACCATAAAGAGATGCAACACTCAGGCCTGGTCTACACTAGGCGTTTATGTCGAATTTAGCACCGTTAAATCGAATTAACCCTGCACCCGTCCACACCACGAGGCTATTTAGTTCGACATAGAGCTCTCTTTAAATCGATTTCTGTAATCCTCCCCAACGAGAGGAGTAGCGCTAAATTCGAAATGGCCATATCGAATTAGGCTAGGTGTGGATGGAAATCGACGCTAATAGCTCCGGGAGCTATCCCACAGTGCACCACTCTGTTGACGCTCTGGACAGCAGTCCGAGCTCGGATGCTCTGACCAGCCACACCCCGGGAAAATTTGAATTCTTTTTCCTGTCTGGGCAGTTTGAATCTCATTTCCTGTTTGGACACCGTGGCGAGCTCAGCAGCAGTGGCAAAGATGCAGAGCTCTCCAGCAGAGATGGCCGTGCAATCCCAGACTAGAAAGAGGGCCCCAGCATGGACTGATCGGGAAGTCTTGGATCTCATCGCTGTGTGGGGAGATGAGTCCGTGCTTGCCGAGCTGCGCTCCAAAAGACGGAATGCAAAGATCTACGAGAAGATCTCTAAAGCCATGGCAGAGAGAGGATACAGCCGAGATGCAATGCAGTGCCGCGTGAAAATCAAGGAGCTGAGACAAGGCTACCAAAAAACCAAAGAGGCAAACGGACGCTCCGGATCCCAGCCCCACACATCCCGTTTCTACGAGGCACTGCATTCCATCCTAGGTGCGGCCGCCACCACTACCCCACCACTGACCGTGGACTCTGAGGATGGGATATTGTCCGCGGCCGGTTCCTCCAACATGTTAGCGGACGGGGAAGATGAAGAAGGAGATGAGGAGGACGAGGCAGTCGACAGCGCTGGCACCGCTGATTTCCCCGACAGCCAGGAGCTCTTCATCACCCTCACAGAGATCCCCTACCAACCGTCCACAGCCGTTAACCCGGACACAGATTCAGGGGAAGGATCAAGCAGTAAGTGTTTTAAATATCTTAACATTTATTTATAACAGAACTTGCATATTTTAAATATTAACAATAGCTAAAGTGCTTTCAAGTATGTAAACTTTTATTTATAACAGAACAGGAAGATTTGAAATATTAACAATGGGTAAAGTGCTTCTAAACATGTAAACAGGAAAGTGCAACAAAAAGGGGAATCTGAACAAAGGGTATCATGATTACTGTGTCTTTGGCCGCTTCAATGTATAGTCCGAACCATTTTAAGAAAATTCAACAATGTCCGCTTCATGATTACACTGCCCAAGACGCTCCACTCTTTTGTCCCTCCAAGGGCACCTAACCCAAAAGCTGGTCGATGTGTCCGGGGATAGAGGTGAGATCCCCCGGGGAGAACTCCTCATAGGCCTCCTGCAGGTGTCTTTCCAGCCTAATTATCAGGTTCTTTGGCAGGGAGAGCTTATTAGGCCCCCCGTGGTATGACACGTTTCCCTGCCACAACGCCAGCAGGTATTCGGGGATCATGGCCTTGCACAGCATAGCAGCAAATGGCCCCGGTTTCTGCAGGCTGTCCCGCAGCATCTTCTCCTTCTGGCTCTCCGAGACCCTCAGGAGGGTGATGTCTGGCATGACGCCCTGCTTTGAATTAGGTAGGGGAAAGTTAGTATTGGGACTGCTTGCCCGTTCCTTTACAGAACTGCAACCGCCGGTTTACAGCCACGCGGTTTACAGCCGTGAGGGGCTGGGACAGGGGCAGAGTTCATGCTTGCAGGATTGCTGCCAGCAGAGACTCGCATTGCTTTCTATGTGAAAGGAGGCCAGTGCCACTCTTAAAGTTTTAAGCAGCCACAAGTCTACGGCTTACCATGTTTGTCAGCTAGACAAAGTCCGGTGTCCTGCCCTGCTCCTCAGCTCGCCACAGCAAGACCGCAGGCACTGTAGGCGAGGGCCGAAAATTCGACCTTGTCCTCAGTGCGCGTGTGATAGGTGCTCTGCATGGTCTTGTTCACAGAGCAAGACTATGTTCTCTGTTCACAGATACATTGATCTGTCTCAGGAATTCACTCCCTTTTTCCAATTCCCACAGCCACATCTGCCCAGAGGCTAGCGCACATTAGGAGGAGGAAGAAGAGGACACGGGAAGACATGTTTGCTGAGCTAATGGGATGCTCCCGAGCACAGGCAGCCCAGCAGACACAGTGGAGGGAGAACTTGTCCCAAATGCACCGGGCAAACATGGAACGGGAGGAGAGGTGGCGACAGGAGGACCAGCAGGCGACTCAAACGCTGCTTGGACTAATGAGGGAGCAAACGGACACGCTCCGCCGCCTTGTGGATGTTCTGCAGGACCAGAGGCAGGAGGAGAGAGCCCCGCTGCAGTCTCTCTCTAACCGCCCTGCCCCGCCACCAAGTCCCATACCCCCCTCACCCAAAGTCCAAACACGGAGGGGCAGCAGGGGCCGTGAAAACTTTCACTCCACCCCAGCGGACAGCTATAGCAGTAGAAGGCTCTCATTCCCCAAAATCTGAAAAGTCCTTTCCTACCCGCCTCACACAAGACCCCGTCCAAGTTTCACCCCCCCGTTCCATGTGTGGTTGTTAATAACAAATACGTTTCTGTTCATTACTGTTTCCATCCTCTTCTTTTGGAGGAGAGTCTGTCTGAAGGGGGGGGAAGGGGCTTGGTAATTAGACAGGACAGTCACCTTTAGCAGGGGGCAGGCCCAGCAGCAGGGCACATACACAGTGCAGTGACTAGTTACCCTGGTCAGTCTGGGAGGTGGCTTTCATGTTCTGTGGGGTGCGGCGGGGTTGCTCTGTGACTTTGTGGCGGGGGAGGGCAGTTTAGAAGCATCATTAGCATCACAACACTAAACCCAGGTTTAAAACATTCCCGCGAAAACAGTAATGAAGACAACGGTGTTCATTAGCAAAACAGAACAGATTTTATTTTTTGGGAAGGGGGTGAAGGGGGTAACTGGGTAAAGAAACAGGGGCAAGTTCAGCTTCTGTGTCCACAAACTTAAAAGTCACTGGGTACCCTGCTCAGTCCTGGAACTGGCTTTCAAAGCCTCCCGGATGCACAGCGCGTCCCGCTGGGATCTTCTAATCGCCCGGCTGTCTGGCTGGGTGTAATCAGTAGCCAGGCTATTTGCCTCAACCTCCCACCCCGCCATAAAGGTCTCCCCCTTGCTCTCACAGAGATTGTGGAGCACACAGCAAGCTGCTATAACGATGGGGATATTGGTTTCGCTGAGATCACAGCGAGTCAGTAAGCTTCTCCAAGTAAATACCAGTCAGGGCTGCTCGCATGCGGGTGTCCTTGCGCTTCAGGGCAGGGGACAGCAACTCACAAAGTTCCAGGAAAGTCCCCTTCCGCATGTGAAAGTTTCGCAGCCACTGGGATTCATCCCAGACCTGAAGCACTATGCGGTCCCACCAGTCCGTGCTTGTTTCCCAGGCCAGAATCACCGTTCAACAAAATCCACATGTCCCATTGCAAACGTGATGTCCTCGGCGCTGGGTGTCGTGGTTTCTGACAGGCGTGTGCTGCTCTCGGAGTTCAGGTCCTCACTCCGCTGCCGTAGCCTCCTCATCTGATTTCTCTCTATCTGCCTCTGTGAAAGGTGCATGATGAGCTGCGAGGCGTTGACAACGGCCACAACTGCGGCGATGGTCGCAGCGGGATCCATGCTCGCGGTGCTGTGGCGTCCGCGCTGTCACTGACCAGAAAAGTGCGCAAACTGATTTCCCGCCGGCGCTTTCAAGGAGGGAGGGAGGGCGGGAGTGACGATTGGATGACGACAGTTACCCAAAAGCACCCTCGAGACATTTTTTTCCCCCAGAAGGCATTGGGGGCTCGACCCAGAATTCCAATGGGCAGCGGGGACTGCGGGATAGCTGCCCACAGTGCACTGCTTCCAATGTCGACGTTTTCCCCGGTAGTGTGGACTGACAAAGTCGAATTACTGTCCTTAGTGTGGACACACACGTTCGACTTTCTAATATCGATTGCACATATTCGATTTAACTAAAATCGAACTACTCTCGTAGTGTAGACATACCCTCAGTGTGCAGTCTCTGCATACCTAGGAGCACAGTGAAGAACTAAGTCCTCGGGCTACCTCTGGGGCAGCGCAGCACTACAGAGTACTGGTACCATATAGTACTATGCCTATAAGGCTACAGAATACTAGACTTCTTAATTCCCCAACTATTTGCTTTAAAAAAAAAAAAAAAAAAAGGCCTAATATCCTTTTATTGTTGTACTCCATGATACCACTCCTTACTCTGTTGAATTCATGGTTATGGGTTCAAATTCTCCTTATTTTTCTTGTGTTTTAAATCCATTACTTTCTGTTTGTAAGAAGTAGAAGCACGTTGGTTTCTCAACTTTTAAGTAGCATAGATTTGTTTTCTATGTAAATTAGAAATATCTTTGATGAAACTGCCCATATTTTACCCAACACACGTTAGACTAGCTAAAATACCTAGAACAGTTAAATAACCCAGAAAATTGGTCCACATATTTTTCCATTCTCACTTTTCTCATCTCTGGTGCCCTGTAGCAGATGCCCATTGTTTCCATGTATCCTATTTAAGCAAAAGCACCTTTGCCACCCAGTTTAGAGTCCATTCAGCAAGATTTACTTATGCTTTATATTGGCAGTGTTTTAAACTTAACAATATAAAGTTAAAATATTAACTAATTCATTCTCTATTTTCAGCTTTACATATATAGTTTTTTTATCAAACTAAAAAGAGAATGGATTAATTGTAATATATCTAGAGTTTAGTAAAGTGATTACAGTCCCTCAGAAAATCTTGTTTAACAAATTAATTCAGTTGGCTTTAACTGAGCATCATTACATGGATATAAAACTATGGTAAGGTTGACAACTAAAGGGTAGTGATAAATGCAATGTATCAAGTTCAGGGGAAGCGTCTAGAGTAGGTCACCACAAAGACACAATGAAATGCTATCTTGAGGAAAAGGCAATAAGGAGTTAGGAATCAGACTGGAGAACATGTAGTATAACTGCCCATAGAGAGATGAGAAGTCCCAAAACAGCTGGAATGTACAGAAAGTGAATAGGAGTCATTCACGTGTACAGTAAGTGTTGAGTACAGACTCAACTGTCAAGACAGTTCTTGATGAATTCAATGGATCATAACAAAGAGAAGAAACTTAATATTCATTTGGCTTATAAATCTCTTTCCAAAAGATTCTAAAAACACTTGAATTATTTTGAAGGGATGAAATGTGATTTCAATAGAAACGGATCTAACACATTGTCAAATTGAAAAATATTAATAAAAACTGCTATTTTAATCAAATAAAACCGGATTTTTTATTTTCTAAGCAAGCGCTCAGTTCTCCACACAAAGCAATAACAATCAGTACCTCTCTTCCTAGCTACACTTCTCATACTCTGAAATTTAACAATCAGTTATACTTTGCACTTACATACATACTTTTTTTTTTTTTTTTTAAATCAGGACTTCAAAGCACTTTTACAAATATTAATTAACCCGGATAAATTTGGGGTAAGTATGATTAGAATTTTTGTAAGAGATGGTATCATGTTTTGGGGTGCAATCCAGACCATTGAGGGGTTGTTTCACTGCCTGCCCTGTAACCTAGAGTTCCTCAAAATGCTCTGCTGCTGTAGCTCTCTTGACTGGACATTTCCACCCAGCACATAAGAATGCATTAAGTTTCTTTGCGTTAAGCAACCCTGGCTCAGCATCCTGATTCCATCAGCCTGCTTGTTACACCATTGCCACACTCTGGCCTCCACCAGCCTTGGTTACATTTGGCAAGATGATCCCAGTACGCATTCCCAAATTTTCCCAAAACAGTGTGCTCTGCAACATCCAGATCTCTCCTATACCATTCAGAGAGATATTAACATTTGTTTGTTCTTTTAATACCCAGTAGCTTGCCACATTAACTGGAGTTTAACATTAACTTTACATCAAACAGAACCGGGTTGGCTTAAATTAAATTTAAAACAAGTTTATTAACAAAAGGAGACAAGATGTTAAGTCAGCACAAGTACAAAGCAGATAAAAGTGAAAAACACTTACTAGAGGCTAAGACTTAACAAAACAAGCTACAGCCTTTGTTGAAGGTAGTTCTTCCTTATCAATCTACCTTCCAAAAAGATGGCTGACCATCCTTCTGGTCAGAACCTCCCACATAGTCCTAAATGCTCAGTTCTTTTGTCTTCTTAGCTGAAAGGTAACTTGGGCTTTTTGGGTCCTTTCTTTTATAGTTCAGTGAACCTCTGAATGGATTCTTTTGAAGATTATCCCCCAAGTGCATTCAAGCTGTGAGGAAAACAACATGGATCTGGTGGTGAAGGAAGTTCTGTGTTGGTTTCTTTCCCCGCTGGTGTTCGCTAAAATGCAAATTGATCTGTTTCCTGCAATGTCATCTCCTTGCTGTGAGACTGAGTGGTTACCTCCTCCTCTCCTTGTTGGCTTGATAGTCCTATTTACAGTCTATGTAATCTGCATTCCCATTGTATCTTAATGTCCCTTGGAAATACCTTCCTGGTGGCAGAACCACATTCCTTTGTCTAGGATGGAGTAACTTCAGCCTTGCCCTGTAGACACATTTGGATAATCATTTCCAGTAGGTCTGTAATTCTGAATTTGTCCTCTGGACAAATATCACAATAATATTATTGATCAGTATATTAACAGCTTTCTATTGGTATCTTCCATGATGCCTTCTAGATACAGGTTCTGACATTAGTGAGTTGGGGAACACTGAACTGGTCAGCCTAGGAGAAACTTACCACCAGATATCAGTGAGTCCCTTGCCCTTTTGCACTGGGATGCTGCCATGGTCACAGATCTGTAAATTGAGTCTTGGAGAGGTTAACGGATTTATCCAACATGACACTAATCATCAGCAAGCTTCATCTGTATTTTACTGTAATCAAGGATTTCACTAGAAAATGTTTGCAGTATTTGATATCTAAATTACTACTTAAATCATACTGGCACCACTGTTATATATATTTAATCGAGCCAAACAACATAGAGCTAGACAGACAGCTCATTTTTGCTAAGAAAAAACTAGCTTTCATCTCTCTAGGACATACACAAGAACACGTTTTCATTACATTGTACTCCATTTTTTTAAAAACAAAATACCCCTGAAAATATGAGTGTAGGCACAGGACCGTCAACAGTCATTTCAGAAACTAAACCTTGAGAGAGAAAATTTGTAGTCCAGGATAACAAGGGGCGCAGGATTTTTTTCGGGAGGGGGGCGCGCGGGAAGAGGGGTTGGTTTTTAATTTGAGAGAGAGAGAGAGAGAGCGTGCTTTGATCATAACATTCTGCTACCACTAACTTATTTAAATGTATTTTATAAGTAGTATATTCTTCTTTAAATTAGTAAGCATGTTATGTTTTGAAAAAAATATATAATCAGTGGGCCTGACTGTGCTCAATGCAGTGTAAATCAGGAGTAACTCCATTTAGATCAACAGTTACCCATTGTAAAAGGAGAGAGAGAATAATCATATTGAATATACAGTAGAATCTCAGAGTTATGAACACCAGAGTTACAAACTGATCAGTCCACCACAGACCTCATTTGGAACCAGAAGTATGCAATCAGGCAGCAGCAGAGACCGAAAAAAAAAGCAAATACAGTACTATACTGTATTAAATGTAAACTACTAAAAGAATACAGGGAAAACAGCGTTTTTCTTCTGCACAGTAAAGTTTCAAAGCTGTATTAAGTCAATGTTCTGTTGTAAACTTTTGAAAGAGCAACTGTAACGTTTTGTTCAGAATTACGAACATTTCAGAGTTACGAACAACCTCCATTCCTCAGGTGTTTGTAACTCTAGATTTTACTGTATTTAGGATGTAAAATGTTTTGGCCTGTAGCAAACTGAGGTCCTAACACAGCATTCACTTATACACATGGTTAAACTTTAAGAACATGATTAATCCCATGGAAAGCAGGCCCTAAGTGACTGCTTCTCTCCCCATGCATCATGTGATGGTGTGGAAGTCATTCCAGTGCACCACCCCCTTTCAGTCAGGCACAGCACCAGAGGTAAGCCCTGCTCCACTTCCCTTCACTCAAGTGATAAACAAGTCCAGACTGACCTTTATTAATCAAACACCACTCCTTTTCAAAGGTCTCATTTATTAACAAGAGCCATAAACAAATGTAGGAGCCTCTTCTTTCCTGTGCTGGTCTCTATTTCTAGAACATCGCCCTGTTCATTCTCTGGGTTACTCCTGTTTGTCCTTCTTTAAGCAGTAACCCTCAGTCTGTCCCCCACACTAACCCTTCTGAACCCCAATCTGTGACCCGTGTCAGGAGCCCTGTGCGCCTCACTCTGCAGGCAGGGCACTGTAAGGAAAGCAGCCTCTGCCCTCTCCCTATCCGCTGTTACAGCTGGTGAGCAGTTGTGCTCTGTTCTAGTGCCACAGCAGACCCCTGGTGGGCAAAAGGCATAATTGTAGAACATCTCCAGCAGAATGTATTTTCTGCAGAGAAAAAAAAAATCTGCAGGGGACATTAATTCTGCGCATGCACAGTGGTGCAGATTTCCCCCAGGAATACTTACTGTTTCTTTGATGGGATTTCCTCCCAAACAATTCTTACTCCCGGGGCGACTTCCTCTCTCCCAATATCTCCCAGGTCCTTATACATATAGTTGGACCTTTCAAACTCTTAAAGGCCCATGATTGGTCCACACCACATGACAGGGTGGGCTGACTATTAGGCACCACTACCCTAAAGGGACACTACTCAGCCTCATACCACCATGGCAACTAAGGTAGACTGTTGTGCAATCATTAACAGTTTCTAGATTTCAGTATCCAGATACTGTTGGTAGGGCGATTCAGTGATTAGAGTAGATGACCAGATCTCACTTCTCCATCCCACTCAAGCCCATGTTCAGAGCATGATGCAAGAAATCCCAAAGAAGCTTCCTCTCGTAAAATGACAAAATAGTATCTAAGAACTTGGATGAGAGTTTTGATGACATTGTTTAACAGGCCAGAAACCTTTCAGCCACTATGCTGTTTAACATACTTATCAAGGAAGCCCCAGAAAAATCCTTCTCTATATCAAGAAGTAAGAAGTTTCTTACCTTACTTGACTTCAGTGGAGTTTGAATAAAGCCTAAAGAGCCAGATTTTTGTATGTCTTTAGGCCTTTTGTTTATGAAGATTTTTGCTTGAGTGTTGCAGAGCAATGTATTTATTATCGAACCTACTATTTGGACAGTCTTTTTTTTTTTTTTATTAAAGAGACATGGATAATTTGAAATTTAATTAAAATTTTTAAGGAATTACAAGTAGTAAGGCACAACCTCTGCCAAGTTTTACAACTTTATAGTCACATTTCACTTGTTTTGTTTCTCTCCCATGTTATTGTGTGAAAGACCAACAGAAATAAGAATAAACAGACTAATTAGTATATTGTATGGGGGAAAAGCATGATTCTAACACAAAACACTGTCAAAGACACAAATTAAACAACCTAAGAAATATATTTATCATCAGTTATAGAAATCTTAACCTGTGATTTTTTTTAGGTTAATAATGTCCCTTGGATAATATTTGGTCTGTGTTTTTTCAATTTGTCCATGTACTGTGACAAAGTTCCTCCTCTATCTTGGTGGGTCCTGCGCTTATTGGCGGATTTTCTTGCCTCAGAGATTCACCATGTGGGTTGGGGAACAGCCCAGAGACCTTCCCCTCTGGAAGAACCCACAGTGCAGGTTAATTGGGAGGTTTGGGGGAATCCGGGCCCACCCTCTACTCTGGGTTCCAGCCCATGGCCCTGTGGACTGCAGCTGTCTATAGTGCCTCTTGTAACAGCTGCATGACAGCTACAACTCCCTGGGCTACTTCCCCATGGCCTCCTCCAAACACCTTCCTTATTCTCACCACAGGACCTTCCTCCTGGTGTCTGATAACGCTTGTGCTCCTCCGTGCTCCAGCAGCACATCCTCTCACTCTCAGCTCCTTGCGCCTCTTGCTCCCAGCTCCTCACACTCACACCACAAACTGAAGTGAGCTCCTTTTAAAACCCAGGTGCCCTGATTAGCCTGCCTTAATTGATTCTAGCAGCTTCTTCTTAATTGGCTCCAGGTGTCCTAATTAGCCTGCCTGCCTTAACTGGTTCTAGCAGGTTCCTGATTACTCTAGTGCAGCCCCTGCTCTGGTCACTCAGGGAACAGAAAACTACTCATCCAGTGACCAGTATATTTGCCCTCTACCAGACTCCTGTACCCCACTGGTCTGGGTCTGTCACAGTACCCAGAGGCATTTTAAAAAAATTAATAAACATAAACCACACAACAGGTCCAAAAAGACATAACAGAGACCCTTTCTCCAGGGAACACATGCAGCTGAGCTTCCATGAGTTTCTGAATATCCTCAGACATTTTCAATTCTTTCTTCAGAAAGAAATAACTTTCCCATGAAACATATGACGAAGTCCAATTCCAGAGGAGCGGTCTATAATAGGATAAAAGGACTTTTCTTCTGATTAGCCATCAGACCCAGATGTTGGGACAGATGAAACACCTTGGAAACGACTTCCTAAACTAAATTAAGTGAGGGACCTTGGATCATCCAGCTGTCCCAGGGAAGAAAAATTAAATAACCTCCACTGCCTTTGAAGAGCTGCTTTTACAATAACTGACTTTGTCAAGATTCTTGGTATGGTGATGATGACAAAAGTCACAATACTTCTATTGAAGATGACAGGGCTATAGAGTGTAAAGAAGATATCACAACACATACACAAAAATAAATAATTTCGAAGTTCTGTTGGGATATGGAGGCAGGATTCTAAAAAGTTGATACAAAAATCGTAACATGCAGGAGTGACCACCCAGAGCACTGGACAAGGTATCAGCATCTTGAAATAAACTGATTGTAAGTCAAATTAGCTAATCACTCAAATTTTGGAGAACTTCAATAGTAATTAACAGAACACTTCAAAATGTTCTTCTTTGGGCACTTGATCACTTCCCCAGTGGCAATGATGCAATACAGTACATCTGACTCCTTCCTGTTTACAGAATTCAGGGGTAGAGGAGAGAGAATTTTCTATTTGTTACCCCTGTTTATCAATAACAGGAACTGTGTGCACATTTTATCTGTGGCTCCCAAACTACTGTCAAGCAAGCAAGCCCTTCCTGAGTGGAAAGTGGTAGAGCTCCTGAAGATACATACAAAATCAGTGTGTGGGAAAACAGTCTTGGAACCTTCAACATAGAGTATATCTGTGCAATGAAGAAGACCTGGTATGTTTAAGTTTAAGTCCCTTCGGTTCAAGAAAGAAAAGAAAAAAAGTGCCTGATTTGGTAACAGTGGAACGGTGATTGCCCATTTTGTTTTCTAAATTGTTCAGAGCATGGTGCAAGAAATACCAGAGAATCTTCCTCACATAAAATGACAAAATAGTATCTTTAAGAACTTGGATAAGAGTTTTGATGACATTGTCTAACAGGCCAGAAATCTCTCAGGCACAATGCTGTTTAATGTACTTCTCAAGGAAGCCCCAGAAACATCCTTTTCTATATCTAGGAGTAAGAAGTTTCTTGACTGATAATTTTTTGCTAGCAGCTTCTCTCCTCATTCATAACAAATGGGTAAAGCCACTCATTGTGGAATTTGGAGTTGCTCCAATGTTGTTGCTATAGGAACTAAACCCTGTCCTCCCACAGCCATAGAAACACACTAGCAAAAGATTATTAGCATTACGACAATAACTTGAAATTATATTAACTAAGGCAATTTTATGTTAAGTCTTCCTTTAGAGAAAAACTTCAATTTGTTACAAATTGTACTCAAATCATTTGCCAGACTACTAGGGCAGGTTGAATGAGGAGAGAAGCTGATAACAGAATGAAAATCATCAGGTAAGAAAATTCTTTTTCTGCTGCACTGCTTCTCTCCCCATTCAGAAGAAATTGGAAGTAGCAAGCAGAGATTCACACAAGTAGGGGAGGAAAGGATAAAGAAAAATTTTAATTAATATAGTAGAATAATTAGACATCTCCTCCTTATAAAGCAAAAGCTTTGAATTTAAGGAATTATTTGGGAACCATCCCAGCAGCAATTTCCAAGAAAAGGATGCCTCTACAGAGGAATGTAAACCTACTTTGTGAATTTCCCTTAGATGAGGAACACTTTCTTCCCACAATGTCACTAGGGAAGTAGCAGAAGGAACTTTGATTCCCTCCACGAATAGTTTCCCAGATGTTGAATATGCCAACTACTGCAGGATTCTAAAATCTTGCCTGCAGCAACTTTAAAGCCCTAAAACCCTAGCATTTTGGATGGAATAAGATGAACAGTGTATTATTGGTGTGTATATGCATGAGATAGCTTTAAAACTCTAGGAATGCCCACTTATTCCACAACCTCTCCAAAGGTATGCTGAAGATTGGAACAAAATGACTAAACTATTTCCAAGGAATGATGGAAAAAATAACTTACCTTGGGCAGAAAGATTTCTGCAGCGAGTCTGATTGGTCTTGATTCCTGGGTTAACGATTTATTGCATTAGATTGAAAAAGTTCTTGATTTTGAACAACTTCTGGGTTTGAATTCTTTCCAACAACCGACAAATTACAACAGGGCATGGATTGCGATAGTCTCCACAAATGGACATATATGGGACCTGAGCCTTGCTGGGACTACTATCGGCCACTGAAGAAGCTGGGTGCAGAGAGCAGATCATAAGGAAGAGTCTTGTATAAAAACCAATACGGTTTCATTCACAAAAGTTCATTTTGCCTATGTGAAACTGAGGATTTGTTGGGTTGGGAAGAAAAATGTATCTAGATTTCATTGGAATTATAGACTACTATCGTGGATTTGACAGTGAGAACTGAGGCCCTTTTGCTTTCTCAGATAATTTCTCTAGTGTTTCCCAAAAGAGCCTCAGACCTGTAAATCTGGACACGTGGAGTTTGGGACAATTGTTTCCTTATTCATGGGTATAAACATAACTTCCACAGAGCCACTGAGCTAGGAGCTACTGCTCGTCACAAATCACATCGAGACTCAAGAAAAGATGTCAAGAAGTAATATTTTGTACAATGCTGCAAGGATTTGACCATATTGTGAACCTGAGACCTCTCACACTCAAAGCAAGGATCATTCTCACAGATCAGTGATTCAACCCACGGCCCACTTGCACCCAGTTGCAGCACATGTGACATCCTCAGGGGCCATACAGACAGTATATATTTTGTGTGGATGCGGCCCACGTAACACAGACAGTTGCATATGTGACCCACAATGGTAAATAGGTTGAGAACCACTGTCCTAGATAAGCCACTTGCTTACCACCAAGTATCATTTCTTTACTATGGACAGGGAATACTTTTGGTCAGAATGGCCACAGTTGAGGCTTTGAAATTTCAGAATAGTGTCCTGGTATTTATGGTCTATGGGATCTTTTGGAACCAAGTCTCTTTTGAAGGTGTGATGTGTTTTTCACTGGCAGGACTACTGCTGAGCCAATAGTAGAGTCCCAACATTTATGGCATATCCTTGTGTTTTATATAACATTTTAGTTTAACATTTAGTTTTAACAGAAATTCTAATTTGGGCCTATGACAGCTTCAAAGGAGGAGAGTAAGGGAAACAAACATTTTCTTATTTAATTTTGCTAAAAGGAGAAGGTATTTACTATTGAGTTATTTGGGTGTCACTGACTCCCTGTCCTGATAGAGTCCAGAGGAGTTTTCATTCATTTATTTAGGGGAAGAGGTAGTCTGCCTTTGATGGGGGGGTGTGTGTGTGTGTGTGCATGCACGCACGTGTTTACTTCTCATGGTTGTTTAAAGAAGAGAGCATACTATTCATCCTGGCCTGGGGACAACACAGCTGAGGAAAAATACTGGAACAAATACTTGCTAGATAGCCCTGGAAGCCTGAAAAGAAACCTGTCTGCTCCCCAAGCTGACTAGAACTGTGCAACTACTTTCAAAGCAAACTAATAGCATGCATGGCTTTCCTCAGTAAGTCAGGATCCATTTTGAACACAGGAAGGGATTTCGTACTTATCCCCTGTAAACCCATGAATGTGCTTCTGTTCATGGCACATACTACTTGAACTGCACATTTTTATCTGCTAGTGAGACAAATAACCTGTGGGTCTTTCTGAAGGACTTTGTCCTATTCAGATAGAAGGTCAGGGCTCTCTTGACATCAAGGGTGTGTAGCAGTGCCTCCTGGTTATCTAGAGGCAGTTTGGGATGCAAGAGAGGCATGGTGAATGGGCTGGTTAATATGAAACTCCAAAGAAACCTTAGGTAAGAATTTGGGGTGGGGCCTCAGCATGACCCTGTCCTTAAAAAATACTGTGAAAGGACAGTATGCCATCAGGGCCTCTATTTCTCCAACTTGTTGCACCAACGTGATGGCTATCTGGAATGCTGTCTTCACTGACAAATGAAGCAGTGAGCAGGTAGACATCAGTTCAAACGGTGGTCTTGTGAGATATTTAAGGACCAGACTGAAGTCCCATACCAGAGTAGGGTGTCAGACCAGAGGATAGAGGTTTCCAAACCCTCTGAGGAATCTTGCTGTGGATGGATGGGCAAAGATGGAATACCTCTACTGGGAAGTGGAAAGCCGTGATGGCTGCCAGTGGACTCTTATGGATCTCATCGATAGTCTGAGGTTTTTTGAGTTAGGATGTAGCCCAGTATACCTGGTAGCAATGAGGTCATTAATGGAACATACCTGAGGTCACACCAGCTGACAAACCTTATCCATTTTTGAGAGTATGTGTAGAGAGTAGATTGTTTCCTGCTGTGTAATAGTACTCTTTTTACGTCCTCTGAGCAGATTGCCTCTAATCTGGTGTCCCATTGGCCAATCATGCTTTGGTATGAAGCACTGAGAGATTGAGGTGAAGAATCTTCCTGCCTTCTGGGAAAGGAGATGAGGAGCAGTGTGGAGTGTGATCGGGGAGCAAATGGCCAACTGAACAAGGTGAGAAAATCACATTTCCCTGGGCCAGGTGAAATCTATTAGGATGACTCTGGCTTTGTGGTTTTTTTTGTTGTTGTTTTTTTTAGCATAACTTTAGCTACACCTCTACCCCGATATAACGCGACCTGATATAACACAAATTTGGATATAACGTGGTAAAGCAGCGCTCCGGGGGGGCAGGGCTGCGCACGCCGGTGGATCAAAGCAAGTTCGATATAACACGGTTTCACCTATAACGCGGTAAGATTTTTTGGCTCCCAAGGACACCGTTATATCGTGGTAGACGTGTATTAGGGCAGTCAGCACGAATGCGTACAGGAGAGCTGACAACCAATAAAGGTGAAAAGCATCCTGCCAGGGATTGGTGACTCAGTCTGCCCCTCGAGCAAAAGTGGGTACATTTCTTGTTTAACTGTGTCGTGAGCAAGCCTATCTGAAGGGTGCTCTATTGATGGAATATGTGGTGTAATATGCTGGGGTTTATTTGCCACTTGTAGTCTTGGAAGAAATGCCCGCTGAGTGCATCTGCAGTCACATTCTGAACCACTAGGAGATAGGCCGCTGTGATGACAATCCAGTTGCATATGCACCAATTCTAAAGCTTGACAACCTTGATGGGAGGCATTACACATTTGTCATGAGTAAAAAGAAAAGTTGTGCAACAGAAACACTGGTAGCCAGATAGGGAAGGTTTATGGAACTGAATGGTTGGACAACTACTAGGTATCTCATTAAACATTCCAATAAGTCTAAAATACAAGGTACAGTGTTCACGTTCATTAATATAACTAAATGTAAAATAATTTAACAATCCATCACATTTTTGTTAATAGGATCCATTGTAGATACAACCCTCTTCAAAAGCAGCAGGTGCCTAAAGCAGGGTATAATTTAAGACCCTTGCTTGTTTTAACCTTCATTGGAAGCTTTTACAATTTAGAAGGTCTGTTAAGCTCAAAATTTCTCTCTCTATTTCTCTTCCGCAAATGACTCCACCACTCTGTACACAACCAAGACTTGTCTGGACTCCGGCCTCTTATCTACAACGATGTGATATACCCCTCTCGAGTCAGAAAAGGAGTAACAGAGACCCGTTTGCTTATGGAGACCCTTGTGATACTATTTTCCATCATCATTCTCCCCTGCCTGAGAATTCAGACTCACCAGGTACCTAGCACCACATCCATATTTTCTTGAAGTGGGCTTGTGAGAGGAAAACTCTCAATCAGGTTGTTAAAAGGTAACAGGAGCCCTATTAAGTGTGCCTGTTCACTGTAGAAAGAGCTGGGTGAGGCAAGAGAGCCAATTGTGTTTGCACAATAAGATCACTTCAAAGTTCTATGATTTACTCACCATCTTTGTCATCCCATTCCCACCTTGTATGACCTGTTGCTGCCATCCAGAGTTACATCATAATCTGGATAAGAGAAGGCTAAAGAGTAGACCATGCTCTCTGACCAAGCAATAACTGACTGGAGTTAAAGATAGATAACATTTTTCTTTTTTCCATTCCATGATCACCTACTGAGTTGACAGTGCAACAGATCAAGAAAAAAACTGATTTTGGCTATGATTGTTCTTTCTAAGCAGAAGACATAGTGGGAAACTCATGAATTCTAAGAAGGAAGTGGATTAATTGAGCCCCAAAGTCTCATCTCTGTTTGTCTGTGGCTATCTGCCAGATTACCATGAAGGAGCACCAATAAATTCCAGATTGTCATACAGTGAATGCAGAAACAATTTTGTGGTTTGGTTTTAAAGCAGAGCAATGTTTGGTGCTTATTTGTTTGTGGACTTGTTAGTTAGTGATTATCTAACCTTAATTTTAAAATTTCCTCCTTCTAAATTCAAGTAAGTGTGCTGATGAAACATTTTCCCAAATGTTTTTGCATCCTGAATAGTTCACTAATTTTACAACTGGAACTAAGTTAAATTAGAGCCCCTAATTAGAGCGGATAAGAAGTTATGTGCAAAATTCTACAAATAGGCATACGGGAGGAAAATCTTTGCTAAAGTACTAATAGCATAAAATCTAATTGGCCACTAGCTATTACGGCTCAACTGCCAAGAGCAGTGTAACTTTTAGTAAATTTCATTTGCAACTGCTCACTTGAATATTGTTAAGAGTGAGCCAATTTTCAATACTAGATAATTAAGGCACTGAATAAGAACTACAAGCTGCTTGAATGTATTATATCGTCAGTGGTTTCAGCCTATAGCATAAATCTTTGCAAGAAGAATGAAAGGTTTCAGTTATTCTTCTCAGGTGAAGGATTAAAACTTTTGTATCACATTGTTGATAAGAAAGTATTTATGTACACTATTTGGCATTATGATTTCCTTTATTTTCCTCCATTTGAATGCTTCAAACTTTTGTTAATACAATAAATCTGTTGTATTAAGTCTGAACCTGATTAATGATGCACTGTATCCAGCTAAGTAGAATTAAATTAGTGTGTAATTGATTAGTGTGTAATTGGAGCAGTGTTGTAGATTTACCAACTTTAATTAGGATGGCTTATTACAGATAAATTACATTATCATAATAGAAAATAGAAGCATGATGAAGTTCATCAAAAGCTTAACATAAGATCAGGTGGACAACCTTATAGATTAGAAAGGCATATAAACTAATACCTTGCCAAGTTCTTTAAGACTAGTAAATCATATCAGTTTAAGTCCTTTAAGAATTGCAAATTGCTGATTAACCTTTTACCCTGGATTTTCTAAGCAATTAGACTGTTTATACTAATTTACTGTAATAGACTTTTCTAACAGAAGTGGATAAATCTACAATGCTACTACAATTAAACACCAAATCAATTTAGCCTGAATACAATGCTGCAATCATACCAAAAAACAGGGGAAGTCAATGTACACTTAAAATATTACTAGTCTCTAAAAAAAAGTTACAAAACCAAAATCAAAAACACTTTTCAAACTGAAGTTTATTGCAGACAACTTTCAAAGAATACATATTTTATTAGAGGCACCCAGAAAGGAGAAACATCATCTAAGCTACAACACACTGTGGCAGTATTTGCAGTTTTCTCAATACTCCTGTGAGTGGTAACTACAGCTCAGAACCTTGGACACGAATGCCACGCTCCCATGAGTATACCACCATAATAATTATATTCATAACCTTTCATGCTAATGACAGAGATAATAAGCTTACAGTGAATAATTCATGCATTGCCAGGTCTCACTATGATGTTCACTACTAATAGTTTATTTATAGCACAAGTTAAACTGGATTTTTTTACATCTTAAATTTACTGCATAAACATACAGGAACTATTTAGTTTAGTCAATTCTAATTTAATATCATTAACTACTAATGAAGATATAGTAAAATAATTTCATATGAGAATTCTAAATTGGGGCAAGCCAGCAGGGTTGAAATGACCAATGAGCCAACTTTACTGATGCAATACATATAACTAGAATAATCAGAAATTATAGTAAAACCTGATAGTAAATTAACAACAAAAATGAGGAGTCAAGGTGGATGGAGAGTTTTAACTAGGTCATCTATGGGCTGGTCTACGCTACGAGATTAGGTCGAATTTAGCAGCGTTAGGTCGATTTTATAAGCAATGCGGCTACACAACCAACCCCGTTCGGTCGACCTAAAGGGCTCTTAAAATCGACTGCTGTACTCCTCCCTGACGAGGGGCGTGTGACGGGTTGGATCACAGAAACCCCCTTGGGGCTGCCAACTGATGTGCCAAGACTACTTCTGCCCCTGCTTTCCCTGCCAATTTGGGACTCCAGAACCCTGCCCTAGTTGTGCCAGACATGCTTGCTGGCTACAAACACAGACCCAGGTCTGAACAACGTCCCATAAACTGCAGGCTTAACTGAAAACAGCTTAAGAAGTGTTCCTGTCTCCAGCTCTCAGATGCCCAACTCCCAGTGGGGTCCAAACCCCAAATAAATCCGTTTTACCCTGTATAAAGCTTATGCAGGGTAAACTCATAAATTGTTCGCCCCCTATAACACTGATAGAGAGATATGCACAGCTGTTTGCCCCTCCCCCCCCCGGATTAATACATACTCTGAGTTAATTAATAAGTAAAAAGTGATTTTATTAAATATAAAAAGTAGGATTTAAGTGGTTCCAAGTAATAACAGACAGAACAAAGTGAATTATCAAGCAAAATAAAACAAAACACGCAAGCCTAAACCTAATACAGTTAGAAGCTGAATACAGATAAAATCTCATCCTTAGTGATGTTCCAATAAGCCTCTTTTACAGACTAGCCTCCTTGTAGTCTGGGTCCAGCAATCACTCACACCCCCGTGGTTACTGTCCTTTGTTCCAGTTTCTTTTAGGTATCCTTTGGGGGTGGAGAGGCTATCTCTTGAGCCAGCTGAAGACAAAATAGAGGGGTCTCCCAGGGGTTTAAATAGACTCTCTCTTGTGGGTGGACACCCCTCCTTCCCCTTGTGCAGAATCCGGCTACAGTCACATGGACAAGTCACATGTCCATGCATGACTCAGAACTTACAGGTAGCAGCCATTTTTCACATGCTACCTTGAACGTCCTCAGGTAGACGTCTTATGTGGATTGGAGTCTTCCAAGATCCATTGTCTGTTAAGTGTTTCTTGATTGGGCACTTAACTTACAAATTCCTTTCTAAAGAAGCTGACCAAATGCCTTACTTAAAATCAAACAAGTACACAGCAAATATTCATAACTTCGAGTACAAAAATGATACATGCATACAAATATGATGAATATATTCAGTAGATCATTACCTTTGCAGAGATATGTTACATGGCCTATCTAGCATAAAACATATTCCAGTTATGTCATATTTACTTTCATAAGCATATTTTCATAAAGCATTATGGGGTGCAATGTCACAGGGAATAGCGCTAAAATCGACCTTCTTGGGTCAAATTTGGGGTAGTGCAGACACAGCGTTGTGCAATTCAACGGTATTGGCCTCCGGGAGCTATCCCAGAGTGCTCCAATGTGACTGCTCTGGACAGCACTGTCAACTCCGATGCACTAGCCAGGTACACAGGAAAAGCCCCGGGAACTTTTGAATTTCATTTCCTGTTTGGTCAGTGTGGCGAGCTCAGCGGAACAGGTGACCATGCAGTCCCAGAATCGCAAACGAGTTCCAGCATGGAGCAAACGGGAGACACTGGATCTGATTTCTGTATGGGGAGAAGAATCTGTGCAGGCAGAACTTCGATCCAGCAGAAGAAATGCTAATATATATGCCAAAATTGCACGGGGCATAGTGGAGAGAGGCTACACCAGGGACACACAGCAGTGCCGCATGAAAGTTAAGGAGCTCAAGTAAGCCTACTACAAGACAAAGGAGGCAAACGGTTGCTCCGGGTCAGAGCCCTATACATGCTGCTTCTATGATCAGCTTATGCCATTCTAGTGGGGGACCCTACCAGTGCCCCACCACTGTCATGGACACCTGCAAGGGGGGAGTCTCACGCAACATGGAGGAGAATTTTGTGGATGAGGAAAATGCACAGCAGGCAAGCAGAGAATCCGTTTTCCCCAGGAGCCAGGACCTTTTCATCACCCTGGAGCCAATACCCTCCCAAGGCAGGTTCCCGGACCCTGAAGCCGGAGAAGGCACCTCTGGTGAGTGCACATTTGTAACTACACTACAGGGGTTAAAAGCAATTGTGTTTAATGTTTGATTTGCCCTGAAGAATTGGGATGCATTCGCTGCCAGTACAGCTACTGGAAAAGTCTGTTAACGTGTCTGGGGATGGAGCAGGAATCCTCCAGGGACATCTCCATGAAGCTCTCCTGGAGGTACTCTGAAAGCCTTTGCAGAAGGTTTCTGGGGAATGCTGCCTTATTTCGTCCTCCACGGTAGGACACTTTGCCACACCAAACCAGTAGCAAGTAGTCTGGAATCACTGCAGCCCAAAGCGTGGCAGCGAATGGTCCTGGGTTTTGATCACATTCATGCAACATTCGGTCTTCATCTTTCTGTGTCAGCCTCAGGAGAGTGATATCATTCATGGTCACCTGGTTGAAATAGGGGAATTTTTGTAAGGGAACAGTAAAAGGACCCCGTTCATGCTGGGCTGTTTGTGCTTGGCTAAAAGGGACCATCCCGAGAATAGCCACGCGGTGGGGGGAGGGGTGTGCTGCACATCCACACCGAAACCGCAGCCCCTCCTTTTAAATGGCAAACCCAACAGGCATTGCTTGCTATGGGAAAGGAGGGTGCTGCAGTTTGAAACCATTCCCACATGTTATGAAGGCAGAAGAAGTCAACCCCGTGTACCCTTTGGCTTACCATGGCTGCCTGGAAACCGAATTCTGTTGCCGAGCCGTGTGTGATGTGTCACCATACCGGCAGGCGCTCAATATAAAAGGCAAAATGCGACCTTGTACCTACAGCACATGTGCTGCCTGCTGTGAATTGCTTGATTCACTGTGAAAGAGTCTCCCTTTTGTTCTCAGAAATTTATCTTCTTAAATTTTACTCTCCCTTTTTATCCCCCCTGCAGGTGCAAATGTTTCTATGCTCCCCATATCAATTCCGTCCCTGAGGTTATCGCATTTTAGAAGATGGAAAAACCCCCACACTCGTGATGACTTCCTTTCCGAGCTCATGCAGTCCTCCCGCACATGCTGAATGCATGGAGGCATTCGGTGGCAGAGGCCAGGAAAGCATACAGTGAGCGTGATCAGAACACACAGGAGATGATGAGGCTAATGGGAGAGCAAACGGACATGATCAGGTGTCTGGTGCAGCTGCAGGAAAGGCAACAAGAGCACAAACCGTCACTGCATCCATTGTATAACTACCTGCCATCCTCCCAAGTTCCATATCCTTCTCACAGCTGGTCGAAGGGGGGGGGGGAGAGGGATTGGCTTACAGGGAAGTACATTCAACAAAAGGTGCATCAAGGAGAAACACACACAATTGTCACACTGTAGCCTGGCCAGTTATGAAACTGTTTTTCAAAGCATCTCTGATATGCAGCGCGCTGAGCTGTGCTCTTCTAATTGCCCTGGTGTCTGGCTGATCAAAATTGGCTGCCAGGCGATTTGCCTCAACCTCCTACCCCGCCATAAACGTCTTCCCCTTACTCTCACAGATATTATGGAGCACACAGCAAGCAGCAATAATAATGGGAATATTGGTTGCACTGAGGTCAAACCTAGTCAGCAAACAGCGCCAGCGGGCTTTTATACGTCCAAAGGCACATTCTACCACCATTCTGCACTTGCTCAGCCTATAGTTGAACTGCTCCTTACTACTGTCCAGACTGCCTGTATACGGCTTCATGAGCCATGGGAGCAAGGAGTAGGCTGGGTCCCCAAGGATAACTATTGGCATTTCAACATCCCCAACAGTAATTTTCAGGTCTGGGAAGTAAGTCCCTTTTTGCAGCTTTTCAAACAGCCTGGAGTTCCTAAAAATGCGAGCGTCATGCAACTTTCCCAACCATCCCACGTTGATGTCAGTGAAACGTCCGTTGTGATCCACCAGTGCTTGCAGCACCATTGAGAAGTACCCCTTGCGGTTTATGTACTGGTTGGCAAGGTGGTCTGGTGCCAAGATAGGGATATGCATTCCATCTATCACCCCACCACAGTTAGGGAACCCCATTGCATCAAAGCCACCCACTATTATCTGCACATTTTCCAGAGTCACTACCATTGTTAGCAGACGGTCACTGACTGCCTTGGCTACTTGGATCACAGCAGTCACCATGGCAGATTTGCCCACTCCAAATTGATTCCCGACTGACCGGTAGCAGTCAGGCATTGCAAGCTTTCACAGGGCTATCGCCACTCGCTTCTCAACCGTCAGGGCAGGTCTCATCTTGGTATTCCTGCACTTCAGGGCAGGGGAAAGTAACTCACAAAGTTCCATGAAAGTGGCCTTAATATGTGAAAGTTTCGCAGCCACTGGGAATCATCCCATACCTGCAACACTATGCGGTCCCACCAATCTGTGCTTGTTTGCTGGGCCCAGAATCGGCGTTCCACTGTATCAACCTGCCCCACTGCCACCATGATGTCCCAACTGCCACATAACGTGCTTTCAGGAACGTCTGTGTCCATGTCCTCCTCACAATCATCCTCGTGCTGGCGGCTCCTATCCAGGCTCTGCACATACTGCAGGATAACGTGCGAGGTGTTTACAATGCTCACAACAGCCAGGCTCCATGCTTGCCATGCTATGGCGTCTGCACGGGTAACGCAGGAAAAAAGGCACGAAACGAGTTTTTGCCGTTGCTTTCAAGGAGGGTGGAAGGGGAGACTGATGACATGTACCTAAAACCACCCGCGACAATGTTTTTGCCTCATCAGGCATTGGGAGCTTAACCCAGAATTCCAATGGGCAGCAGAGACTATGGGATAGCTACCCACAGTGCACCACTCCGTGAGTCGATGCTAGCCACGGTATTGAGGACGCACTCCGCAGACCTACTGCGCTTAATGGAGACATACACGATCGACAGTATAAAATCACTGTCCAGAGATCGACTTCTATAAAATCGACCTAATTTAGTAGTGTAGATATACCCTACATGTTTTTCTGTATGGATTGGTTTGGGATTTTTTTAAGCAATATCAAGACATGAGTACATGCCCCACCTATTCTTACTACATGCTATCTTGATAAGTGTATAAAATCTAAACATAACAGAATTAAAATACACCCAAATGACTATAACTGACCTACTTACCTAGGCTGCCAATACATTAAACATCTACAGTATGTTTCTGTTACCAAATTCAAATCAGTACAATTTGTCAATTTGCAGTCGTCTCCAGTCTTCTCTTATAATTTTCCTTCACTACACATTCTGCATTTAGCTCAGCAAATTTGAGATGAATGCATTTTAATCCATTTTAAAATGATTGTTTCCACTGGAAAACTGCCATAACTTGTCTTACAACCGACACATATTACTACATCCTCTGTGTCAACACACAGCTGGATTATCCTTATTTCAATATTTCAAACAATAATGTACAAATCTCATAGCACTTTTTTTGCACTTCAGCATTGGTTGGCTCAGAAAAAATTTACCCTCTTTTGCAAAAGTTGTTTCTAATATAGAAGTGAATTAAAAGTTTATCTTGCAGCAATATGGGTGAGAGCCAATATTGTTTCTCAACAGACATGAAAGGTTGGTGTAATTTTAATTAGAGATGGAAATTGGGGGGAGGGGTGGTCCTCAGAAATAAGAAATCTGTAATGAAGAATCTCCCCATCGTTACTGCAGACTGTAACCATGTGCTTCTTTTATTTTCCATGTACTGTTAGCAAAGTCTCTCAATTAATACATTAACTCCACTTAATTATAAGACATATTGTCAAATCCACATTACAAAAGCCTTGAAAGAGTCACAGCTAGTTAACTATAAATGTGGACAAATAAAATTATCAAATATTTAGGGCCTGATCTCAACAAAATGAGACACGACTATTGCGGGCTTCACTGCAACCACAGAGATTACTCTCCATTCTGTTTAATGAGGGAGTGTAGCCTTGGCCTCTGAAGAATCAAGAAGTTGCCTGATCTCTTTGGGAGGCCTCCCAGCCAAAGTAGACAGACTTGCACTAGTGGGGCTAGTGCACCAAAAATAGTAATGTGGATGTTCTGGCTCGGGCTATCCAGCCTACCTAATCCCCTAGACTTCAAAAGTCCCTGCCAGCACGTCTACATTGCTATTTTTAGCAGGCTAGCTCAAGCCGGACATCCAGGACTGGGAGATGCACTCCCAGTTGTGGTATAGACATACCCTTTGATACTGTAGTAATGAGCATCATAAAAACCTTAAGCTGTATACAGAGAAATTGACTCCACCCATCTCCATTTATAATATGGTCAACTGGGTCCTTGTAAATTGTGTAACTAGATTTACTGACCATAGTCCTGAATCTCTATATGATCCACATGCAAATCCCCCCTGAGGTCAATAGTACTCCATATGTATACAGGGATCCACACTAGCACATCATCTTAGAAGATCACAGCCACCTCAACAAGTTACTCAACATCCAAATACTAAACATTATTTCAGGAAAGGAAAAATTACATGCGGCTACTCAGGAAGAATTGTAAATACAGTCAAAATGCATGCTCTCTCCATTCCAGGGTGAAGACAGAGGTGGCAATGTGACCCACAGATATGCCCTGAATACATACAGCAAAAAAACCAAATTATATATGTAAAGTTTTTCATCATAACCTTAATGCAGACACATTGCACACATATAGGGCTCAATTACTAGCTCCAGGATAAAGATAAAGGACATAAAAACAAGGAGTGATGATGACAAGTCAGCAAAAGATCATAAAATATTGATACTGTGAATAAATTTAAGAGGAACAAAAAAAGAATGAATATACTTAGTTAAAAAGTGCCAGATCTAAGAGTAATTTCAAGACAAGTAATTACTTTGAGTAATTTCCAGTAAGATTTAAATGGGTGGGATGTTCTACATCAGGGGTGGGCAACGTTTGGCATGCGGCTCGCCAGGGTAAGCACCCTGGCGGGCCGGGCCAGTTTATTTACCTGCTGACGCGGCAGGTTCGGCCGATCGCAGCCCCCACTGGCCGCGGTTCGCCGTCCCGGGCCAATGGGGGCGACGGGAAGCGGCGCGGGCGAGTGAAGTGCTGGTGCGGCTTCTCGCTGCCCCCATTGGCCCGGGACGGCGAACCGCAGCCAGTGAGGGCAGCGATCGGCCGAACCTGCCGCATCAGCAGGTAAATAAACTGGCCCGGCCCGCCAGGGTGCTTACCCTGGCGAGCCACATGCCAAACGTTGCCCACCCCTGTTCTACATTATCCTTACCAGGCAGAACAGAAACAATACATAAACACTGTCCTAAAAATTATTTTAGATCAATACTCAAAAACCAGATTGACATCGTTGAAAAATACATGTGAAACTCATATGGAATAGAAACATACCGAAAGTGAAATAAAAATCTTTGTAGCTCTTGAAGAAAAATAGAGGACTCTCTTTGTCAAATATAATGGCTATTGTATTGTGCAACCCAAATTATGTCTTGGAACAGGGATGACGAGATCAAATAGTTACAGATTGGAAAAAAAAAGTGAATATCATGAAAAGAAACAGAGTTGCAATGTATGTCAACCAAAAAATAACCCATGGCTTTTTAGTGTGCTGCAATTATGAAGAGAAGGACTAGCGTTTTCAAGGGATTGTTCAAATCTGATCACTATTTATAAAATCCCATATATCATACCAAATCCCAGAAAAGGTACTAGGGGACACAAACAAGATTAAAACAGATAAATTTGTCAAAATTGCACTAAAGAATTTCACACAATTCAAGGGAAACATAAATTAGAAAAATGGACTTTTCCATTCCTTTTACCTAGGTTATTCAAAAAAAAACACACCACACAAATCCAACAACTGGAGGCAATTCTCCAAACAGCAGCTAAGGAAATTATGAGGGAAAAAAATAGGAAAATTATGGATACATATTTTTACAGAAGTACAGGCACTGCTACAATGCAAGGTGAGGTAAGCTTGGGAAAAGAAAATGAACCAACAAGTCTCTACAGATTATCAGAAGGATATCATGAAAACTCTGATTAGATATTACCAGTGTTATGACAGTCTCAAAACAAAATACACATACAGGTCACAGCAAAAAGGTAGAAGAAATGCCATTATATGGGAGAATCATCTTTACGTGATCTGGGAAATTTTCAAAACGAAAGACTTCTGCTCTGAAGTTAGAAAACCAATGTAATAGTAATTTCAAGGCTTTCTCTATACATATCCCCAAATTCTTATGATGGTGTTAGGGAAATATTCTAATTTAGTGACTTTGAATAATCTGTCTACTTTCTTAGAATATTATAGTGAAATCCTGACGCCACTGAATTCAATGTGAGAGTGTTGCCATTGTCTTCACTGAGCACAGGATTTCATCCTTGGTGTCTAAAGACAACAATTTACACTATTATGGGCCATGTCCTACAAACCTCTACTCAATGGGACAGCTTATGTCAGTTAGGCCTTGTCTACGCCACAAAGTTTGGTCAACAAAAGGCGATGCGACTTTTGGCAGCAAAAATGCCCTGTTTTGGCGACAAAATAAAACTACCCCGACAAGAGACGTAAGGTTTTTGTGCAAAATTTTTGTTGACAAAGTGCCAATGTAGACACCACGTTTGATTTTATTGCTTTAATTACCCTCCAGGTGTCATCCCACAATACCCATCCTGACCACTCCGGTCAGCAGTTTGAACTCCACTGCCCTGCAGCCAGGTAAACAACCATCTGCCCCCTCCCACTTAGAAGCCCCAGGAATTTTTGAAATTCCATTTTCTGTTTGCTCGGCATAGAGAGGGCTCATCGCATCTTCCCAGATGACCATGGCAGGTTATCGCAGCAAATGCTCTCCCGCTTGGACCACCTCGGAGCTGCTCAGTATATTATGGGGAGAGGAGGCTGTGCAGTCCCAGCTGTGCTTGAGCCGTAGGAACTGGGATACCTACGGGCCGATTTCTTGAGGCTTGTGTGAAAAGGGCTATAATTGGGACACAGCGCAGTGCAGAGCAAAGATAAAGGAGCTGAGGCAGGCATACCATAAAACAAGGGAGGCAAAACATCACTTTGGTGCTGCGCCTAAGACCTGCCGGTTCTATAAGGAGCTGGACGCTATCCTCAATGGTGACCCCACCTCCACTGCCAAGAACCCCGTGGATACTTCAAGCAGGCCTGGAGGCGGAGGAAAGAAGGCCTAACCCGGAGGGTGAAGTCATTGATGAAGAGGTGGAATTAGACAATGATGTGAAGCACCCGGCTGGGTCACCCAGGTTTGGAAGGCAGCCAGGAACTGTTCACCACTCTGGAGGTTGTCTACCAGTAGTTGCTCTCTGGCGAGCAAGAAGTGGGAGAGGAGACACCTGGTAAGTAGCTGTGGTTTATGTAGTGCAGAGGTGGGTTCAGGGTATAGAAATGTAGACGGCTAGCTGTGTATGTGTGTGCGCTGGACATTTCCCTGTGTAGCTAATCAGTACGGCGGAACAGGGTGTTGATGTACACCGAGATCTCATGGGAATCCAGAGAGATCTCTAGGAAAGTTTCCTGGAGGTACTCGGTAATTCTCTGCCGAAGGTTCCTTGGCAGAGCTGCTTTGTTCCTTCCCCCATTGTAGGAAACTTTCCCACGCCATTCAGCAATCACTTGTGCAGGGACCAAAGCGGCACACAGACGATCAGCATAGGGAGCATGGCGGAAGCCACGTGTAGATGTACCCTCACTTCCCTGCTTACCCTCAACAGTGAGATATCTGCTACAATGACTCCCGCCCGTGGAAAAGTGTGAGAGAATTTCAGAATTTTTTCCCTAGTTGGCTGCACCATAACACTTGCAGAGTGCTCTTTTCTCAATGTAGAGCACCTCCCCACCCCACCCCCAGCCAACATCACCATGCTTTGTGTGTTCACAGAGATGTGTGCTTGCCAAGGGTCAGTGAGAAAGTGATCGTTATGTTACAAAAGGTGTATTTTACTGAAATGTTTTAATGCTGTGCGTGAATTTAACAATCATGCTTCTGTGCATTGTTCCTTCTGCTTCAGCAGATGTGGCCCTCAGGAACATGCCCCACACACCAGCTGAGTGTCTCCAGATAAGAAAGAGCACAAGATGGAGCATAGAAGACATATTCCGGGAGGTACTGCACTTCTCCAGTGCAGAGAACGCAAGGAGTGGAGGGAATCCGAAAGGCAGGACAGAAAAGAAAATCAGAAGTTTGTTAAGGACTCTACTAAGCGGATGATTAAAGTCATGGAGGAGCAAACACAGAGGCTGAAGTCCTAAATAATGCTGCAGACTGAACAGATGCATGTCTGCCCTCCCCTGCAGCACATTCAGAACTCTTTTCCATTCCCCCCCCAAACTCCGCCCATACAGTCCTCTCGGCTTTCCAGGACTTCTTGGTTTCCCCTTCAGTCCACCCTCTTGAACAATTTTCAAAATGATAGCTGGACCTACACACAGCTCTGAAAGTCTGCCCTTCCTTTCCCACCAAGCATCTTTGTGTGGGGTGGCATGGGTGTTGTTTCTTGTGCAATAAAAGCAAAGTTTTTGAATGGTAACTCATCTTTATTTGTTTCCTACAAATTGAGATAGCAGGCACTACCAATACATACACAGGCAGTTTAATCTTTTGCTTACTGAAATGTAAGGCCCCAAATGTCACTATTGCTTCCTAGGAAAACTACATGTAATGTAACACTGCAGCACCAATTACAGAGATGTACATTACTGGTTCTCATTTTCGAAGTGTTGCCTCAAACCCTGATTCAAATTGCCCCCCCTCTGATAGCCCTGGTATCTGGCTGCTCAAAATCAGCAGCCAAGCGGTCTGCCTCAACCTCCACCCCGAGCAAACCTTTCATCCTTAGCTTCACAAAGATTATGCAACATACAGCATGCTGCTATGACCATGGGAATATTATCCTCATTGATGTCTAGCCTGCCATAAAGGCATCACCAGCGCACCTTTAATCTGCCAATGGCGCATTCAACTGTCATCCAGCACCTACTCAGCCTGTTGTTGAACTGCTCCTTATTGCTGTCCAGGTTTCCCGTGTAAGGTTTCAGGAGCCATGGCTGTAAGGGGTATGCCGGTCTCCCAGGATCACTGTGGGCATTTCAGCATCCCCCACTATAATCTTTTGGTCTGGAAAGGAAGTCCCCACTTGTAGCTTTCTATACAGGCTGATGCTCCTGAAGATGTGTGGGTCATGCACCTTCCCGGACCACCCCACGTTGATGTCAGTGAAACGCCCACGGTGATCCACAAGCACCTGCAACACCATGGAAAATACCCCTTCTTATTGATGTACTCCGTCACAAGGTGGTCTGGTGCCAAAATTGGAATGTGTGTGCCATCTATCCCCCTCCACAGTTCGGGAACCCCATTTCTGCAAAGCCGTCCACTATTTCACACACATTTCCCAGAGTCACAGTCCTTTGTAGCAGGATGTGATTAACTGTCCTGCACACTTGCATTAATGCAGCCCCAATGGTCGACTTCCTGACTCCAAACTGATTCATGACCGACCAGTAGCAATCTGGAGTCACCAGCTTCCACACAGCAATTGCCACATGCTTCTCAACCAATAGGGAAGATCTCATTCTGGTGTCCTTGTGCCACAGTGCGAGGGGAGCTCCACACACAGTTCCAGGAAGGTTGTCTTCCGCATCCAAAAGTTCTGTAGCCACTATTCATCATCCCACTCCTGCATGACAATATGATCCCACCATTCTGTGCTTGTTTCCCGAGCCCAGAAACAACAATCCACCCTCTGCAGCTGTTCTGTGAATGCCAAAAGCAATCTAAAGTTGCTCCTATCCATATCACACCGCATGTCAGGCAACTGGGAGTCTTCTTCAGATAGAAACTTCGTGATTAACTGCACTGCCACCCACGATGTCTTCATGACAGTTATCAGAGCACAGGAGAGCAGTGCAGGATCCATCCCGTCTCACAAAGATGCCGAGGTGCACAGCAAAGAAGGGCCGTTGAAAATGCCGTGAAAGCAAGCTGGAAGCCCATGAAATGCTGGGACAGAAAGCAATGCATCACAGGACATTGAGCCCAGTCCCAAGACGTGCCGCGATCTGCTCTGCCTTCCGACAAGACATAGCGACAGAATGTGCTGGACTGTGGGATAGGTACTCAGAGTAAACTGCTCACACTGTCGATGCTAGTGCCCCAAGTGCGGACGCACACTGCTGACAGAGGGAGTAAGTGTGAACTTGCAATACCGATTTTTATTATAGAGCTTTTTGAGTGTTGACATAACTTTTGCCGACAAAACTCTGTAGTGTAGACAAGGCCTTAGGTTTTGGAGGACCAAGCAGTATTTAGTATTATTGCTTAATTTAATATTTATTTTATATTAGTGCCCAGAGACCCCAATTAAGAAGGGTCCCCCTTTTGCTAGGCCTTGTAAAAAGTACACACAGAGACCTAGTCCCAGTTTTGAAGAGTTTACAATCTAAGGAGACAAGTGAAGAGCAGGAATACAATTAAATTCCTTATCTAGTTCAAAAAAGAACTAGCTAAGTTCATGGAGGATAGGTCCATCAATGGCTATTAGCCGGGATGGACAGGGATGGTGTCCCTAGCCTCTGTTTGCCAGAAGCTGGGAATGGGCAATGGGATGGATCACTTGATGACTACCTGTTCTGTTCATTCCCTGTGGGGCACCTGGCATTGGTCACTGTCGGAAGACAGGGTACTGGGATAGATGGACCTTTGGTCTGACCCAGTATGTCCGTTCTTATGTAAATATGCATATTTACAATCTGGGGGAGAGGTTTATGGAACAAAGACTATTACCCCCCATGGGAATATAGATGATGAAAAAATTTGTTGAGAAGTAGAATGACTGACTCCCTGTAACCAATTAATAAATGAACAGCTTGGGGAAATATAGACCAAATTGATTGAACTGGTTAAAAATATACCCTTGATTTTTTTTGTATCATCATATATACTTCCTGTAATCCATAATTTATACTGCTTTACTGTATGCCCTAAATTTTTGTACTTTTGCTGTTTACATAATAACACTTGCACAACAATTGTTTAGCTTTAGTACAAAATGTAGTAATACATTTATGCTTGAATATATACAGTAAAATAAAAAACGTTACCTGTGGACAAGTGGACGGATTATGGTTATGGTGAGAACATTAATGCTCAATTTCCTTTCATTCATTTAAAATTCCCAGCTTTAAATTAATTTAATTAATGTAAGAATGTACCACATACAGAGATGAACCATACGCAATGAATGGTCTGTCCAAATAAAAAAATATTTTTAAAAGGAATTCATCATCTTTAGACTTTTCATTCAAATTTGTATAAAAAATCAGAGAAAACAAATGTGCAAATACTTTCAACTTCAGTTTGAAACATGTTTCCAATTCCTATGTTTCAGAGCTATTCACACAACCCCTGAAGTTCCAAAAGATTCATGTTAAAATAAATCCAACTTCTCCATGATTTGAATCTCACTGTGAATATATGGACATCATCTGCATTCAACAGTTTACTGCATGTTCACACAGGATTTGCTGGTTCCATGGAATTAGAAGTGAGATTTATATTACACAAGCACTTGAAGTTATGTGAGCAGACAGAGGCTTAATAGCAAGAACAGAGACTTGAAAGTTTCCCTCTTTCAAATGACTGCTTCCCAATATAACTGCAGCGTTTTCTTATACCTCCCCACTCTTTCCTGTATATTAATCTTTTGAAATCTCCAGTCCACAATTTCAGCAACTTTTCTGAATACATTATAGAAGCACACTACTTCATCCATTACAACTGAAAAGCTTTTATTTAAAAAGGTACATTAAGTAGACACAATGCTTGCTAACAATCTTCAAAACACTATAAAAAGGGTAGTGAAAGACATGCCAGTGTTAAAAATGTGATGCTATGAACATAGAAGTTTTGACAAGAAACACAGATATCCAGAGTGTGCTTGGTTTTCACTGGGTTACAACAAAAGTATTCCATAAACACACTGTGACTGTACTCTTAGTCCTACCCCATCAACTACTGTATCTCCATTATCTATTTTATTATCCACATACTCATGCTCCAGTTGGTCTCTAAATAAATCATCCTCCCATAAGTAAGAGAAACGGTTTGCATTCTTAAATTATGAAATTTAGATCAATTTTCTGGCACTTTAAATCAATGTAACTAATGGACCAATTTCCAATCAATTTAATGCATGTAATTTAAGATAAGCATGTGTGTCTTTCCAATGCAAGGCTAACAAACGAGTTTTTCAATGACTTCACCACGAATACTATAGGAATTTAAGCAAGATTAGAACATAAAGTTATAAAGTAAAAACAACTGAACCTTAGGGAAATCTTGCCTATGAGCAGAGACAGAGAAGGTCAAAATGCTACACTTCACCAAAGAGATCCAAATAAACCATCAACCTTTCCAGTTATATGAAAGTAGGTCAGTTTTCCATTGTTTAGTCTTTTGACATTTTGATATATGGTGGTGCTTTTTCAAAAGTTTAGGAATTTAACTGATTTCTCTCTGAAGTTTAAACACATATTACAGAACTCACCACAAATTCAAACACTCTAGAGAGATTTTAAAGAGATTTCCTGAATGGACATGATGAGACTCAAATCTCAAAGTTCAAGAATAAAATTTCTAAAAAGTTTTAAAAAAATAGGCCAGATCCTTAAACCCCACCCCCACCCCTATACCCCATTCCCTTGGGAATTCCTCAGCCAGAACAGCAGGCTCTGCAACAGCCCTTTCTCCCCACTCCACCCTCCCACAGGCATATTATGGGGGACTTAGCTAAAGTGCTATATGCTCTGGTGATCCCCTGTTAAAGCAATGATTTGTTGGGGTTGTTGTGGCCAGTGGAATTTAGAGTCTCTCTCCTAAGACTGCTATAAGTTCCTTTGGGACAAAACTGACTATCTTAGGGGAGCACCAAAGTGCCTTTGAGCTTCCTTTTCATCCATTCCCTGAAGTCTTGTGAAAAACAGAGCCTGGTCAAATCAGAGGAGCTGATCCATGTAGTCAATAATTATGTCATAACCGCATAATCTTGTCTAATGGAAAACATTGCTTTTGATCAACAATGTAGGGTAAAACAGACCAAACCAAAAGAGGCTAAAAAACCCCCACAAAACAAGATCTCAGGCTACAAAAAAAAACATAAAACACACCACTGCCACCCCACAAACCCACTACAATTGGATCAGATGCCCTTCTGCCCTCATTCCCCCGTCTTCCCCATTTAATGAGGAAATGATTCTAAAACCCACCTCAGAGAGGGAAAAGGGTAATGTCTGCAAAGCACTGAAGTCACTTTCAGGGACCTCCACACTTAATTTTAAGAAGGCTACATAGAGAAGGCAGACAGTGAAAGATAAATAGTACCTCTATTCAAGTCAGTCAACAGCAGACATCAGCTGACTTGAGGATCCACAAAGCAGGCCAATTTACCAGTGATGTGTATACTATAAGGAAGAGTAATCTGTCTACCTATTAGGAAGTAAGAGGTGGATTTTAATTTACCCAAAATAAGAGGGCAATTTTATAAGACAAAAAGGTAAAGTAGCTTGAAGTAAAAGACCTAACAAATGTTAAACGTTATAAGATACTCTGCATAGCCACAGTCTAGGTGGAACAGAAAGGGATTTGCACTTTTTGCTTGCCTAAACTGGGCTCCAATAGTGTGCATCTAGTATTCCAAATTACTTTGCATCCTGTGTGTCAAAATTTTTTAAAATGTTGTCGTTCCATTACAGAGCTGCTAATATCCATGTCACACAAATTTTGGGTGGGACAAATCAGGAGTAATTTGTATGTACTGCTTCTACTCATACCAAGAAAATGTTGATTCATGCACCACGACTTTTTAATTTTGCAAGCAGCAATCAATGTGACATTTAGGTGCTGTAAGCAAAATTTAAAAAATGAATGATACAGGCAACCTGCAGTACTATTAAGGCTATTTAAGAACAGCTGTGCTGTGGTTGCCATGACACATGATGTGACCGAAATCTCTGATGAAATCCACTGGTCATACAGCATTTTCCACAGAAAAGGAAGTTTTATTTAAATTGCTTGAGCATTAAAATCCCCTTTACTCCTGTAACCAGCACTAGCCAAAACAAAAACCAAAATTGAACATAGCCAAGCCAAATAAATATATCCTACATTCTTCTCCAGAGGCTGTCACACAGCCATTGTTCAAATCCAGGAACCAATAAGGACATTGCAGCCTCTTATCTTCTGCATCAAGGTACCACAGAAAGTGAAAAGTGGTTTCTGAGGTTGCCAGAACCAATGTAACTAACACTTTAAACTGCAGGATGGAAAGCCACCCAGAAGGTGATTGAAAGCCACATTCAGAAACTACATTAGTATGTTTCTTTAGTAGCAAGTTCCACATAATAATCAAAGTATACTATAATATCACCAACAGCAGCCAGTTATCAATTACTTCCTCTAGATTTGTGTGTGTGTTTTCTTTTTAATCTTCTCATAGAACCTTATCAGTGCACAGAGGCTCCATAATTAACAGATGGGCATTACTATCAGCTAGGACAGGTGCTCAAGTCCTGTAAAGATACTTAATATCTTCAAATCCCAATATAGTAGTTATTTTCCAAGAGTGCAGTGTTGAACTCTTCACTGTGTATTCAATTGTTTATTCTTAAGGAATAAAAGCTTCTTATATACACATTAACCATAACCAACATGAGTTTCAGACACAGAAGTTCAACATTTCAAGGTTTAACAATACCACCACAGCCACCCAGACAGCTTGACGGATAGTGCTTTTCCTTGCCCCCAGCAGTTTCAAGTTTGAGGATCATTTCAAACTCTCACATACAGAGCCAACAAAAATGGTGACACACTTTGGCAGTGATGAAAAGGAGGGTATGAGGAGGAGTGAGCAAACTGAGGCATTAACTGGTTCATCTTTTAGTCCTCTAAATGTAGAGAATTTGCATTGTGATTTACAGTGTCGGGAGAGAAGGTCATCTCTCTCTCTGGCATGAGATATTGGACTGGAAAGGTAGCTACGGCTTATCTATAGAACAAAATAAGGAAAACTGCACAGATAAAATGGCAACCAATATTCAAGATTGAAATAGTGAGCTAAAGCCACACAACCCACATTTGGATTGGCTATATTAGCAAGTCCTTGCATTGGGGCTTGTTTTACGATACAGCTCAGACAAGGCTGCATGAAGGGCAAAAGAAAACACCTTTCCTAGCACTATCGCCACAAATCCAGAATATTTTACAAATCATTTTTGAACAGCAGCCTTCCTTTTTATTCATCAGAGTTGTAGCAGGCAATACCAGTGACCTTTACTGTTAGCTGCTTCTGAGGACAATTTAAAGTTCACATATATCAAGAACCAGATTATGTGTGTAAGGTACTGACCCACATAATGGGTGGTTCAGAGCTGCACCATACAAGTGGCAGCTAGAAGGATTGTGCCTCAAAGAAGCTTAAATTTCTCCTTTGTGCTCCCAAGCATGCAGAGATAGTGCTTCCATTGCACTTTGACAGTACAAAGAGGCTCCAACCCAGTAGCGTAGTCACAGAGTAAACACAGATAAACAGTTTACCCACTTCTCATTTAGGCAATATGGAGTTTAGTTTAGGTTAGGTTAGTTTACCCAATTCTTTCTTTTCTTTTTTAAAACACTTCACCACTACTCTTGAGAACTGACATATCAATGCAAATTTGCTACATTTAGAGGACTAAAGGAAATCCAATCTGCTAGCTGAATGCTGTACTATGAGCACAGTAACTGCAAACATTTCTGGGGCAGGCTCCCTGCACTCTCCCCAATTTGTGTGGAAATTCAAGAGGTCACACTTTATAAGCCCCATATGATCTGACCCCAAATGAGCACGTAATTGATCAAGGTGGGCCTGGAAAGTTAGTATCTTCATTTTTTCCTAGAATAAGCTGAACTTTCCAAGTTGTTCTCTTTAATAACTACATTCTTCAGTTTAATACTAATCTGAATGTCAACCCAAAGATTACCTCATTTTTTACTCTATAGAAATCAGTGTTTTAAGATATTTACATACACGATGCTTACTTGCAAACAAAATTCTCCTCAAGATAAACACCATAGTGTTAAATCTCCTCACAGTACAATTAAATGTTCTTCATTATGATCAAAGTTCATCCAGCTGAACTAAGTTGTTTTAAACAACTTCAAGTACTTGGAAAGAAATCATGACGCAATATGGTATATTTAAATATAAAAGGTTACATCATATTGTGATTTGGGGGTTTTAACTCAAAAATAAATCTCTGCATGTGCTTCTTACACATTTATATTCCTGGGGAAATTCAGCGCCGCTGCGTCCCAGCAGAAAAATGCCGCCCCACTGCAGATTTTCTTTGCTTCCTTGCAGAAAATGGTTTCTGTGGGGAAACAAAGAGAAGCTGCACCAGTACTCACTTCCCCCTCCCTGGCAGCTCAGATGCGTCTGTTTGGGCAGCCGGGGGAGAAGTAAATCACTGGGGTGAGGGGATTTTGGGGATGCCCCAGTCTCTCAGGGACATTAGTCCCAGCCAGGGCCGGCTCTAGCTTTTTTGCCGCCCCAGGCAAAAAAGCCTCCCGCCGCCCCCCGCCGGGGAGCGCGGCAGGGGAGGGTGGCGAGCCTGGCCGGGGCCCTGCTCTCCCCGACTGGCCAGAGCGCCGGGAGGGAGGGCGGCGAGCCCGGCCGCGGGCCCGCTCTCCCCGGCCGGCCGGAGCGCCGGGGGGAGGGTGGAGAGCCCGGCTGCGGGCCCCACTCTCCCCGACCGGCCGGAGCGCCGCGGGGAGGGCGGCGAGCCCAGTCGCAGCCCCGCTCTCGGGCCTGAGTGCCACCCCCCTCCAGGTGCCACCCCAAGCACATGCTTGGTAGGCTGCTGCCTGGAGCTGGCCCTGGTCCCAGCTGGGGGGGAGGAGAAGGACGACAGAGATAGACTGTAATAGTTAAACCCAGGCAAGTAAAGATAAACAGATTAGCAATTTTGGGGCAGAAATAAACACTGGCTTATTTACCACACTGCAAACTGCTTCCACTTGTATGTAATTGTATGTCGTTCCAGTAAATGGCTTTTGAAATGTTAAGAGCACCACCCGTTCCAAGACATCACACCTAAAGATCTCTATCCTGCCAGGAGCTAAAGCTGTTAAGGAGAGAGCCATAATGGTATCAAACATGAAGAAAGAAAAAAGTTCGGTGTTGAGGCATTGAGCCCAGAACCACATTCCAAATACCACTAGCACCAGAGCACTGAGTCACAGGGTACTGAAACACCCCTCAGAACTTTGGCAATGAAGCACACAAAGTCAACCATTGACGGGGTGAGAAACATAAATTAGAATTCATATACTGAGAAAATACTGACGTTGAAACATTATGGTAATGCCAAGGCACTACCACGCAGAATGCAGCAAGAACCAAAGAGCAGATACCAAGTCACCAAAACTAGCTGTGCTTCTCCCCCGGCTGCCCAAAAGCAGATAGTGAAGCACAATTGATGAATGTCAAAAAATATTGGAGACACAACTCAAAAAAATGGAAAAACAAAAACATTAACAATCAGGAGTTTCATCAGTCTCACAATAAGGATCTAAAACCCAGGAATGAGAATCCTGAACAGATGGTATCTTAAAAAAATTCTTATTCACCACATTTGAAGTACGATGCTCTGAAACAAAATTTTTATATGAAATCTATCACGACTACTGTACATTACACATTTAAAAGCATATGCTACACAGCCACTGCTGCAATTTGACAATATTGCTAGATCTTGATTGTCGAACACCCCGTCTATATTCATTCACACTGACTAAAACATGAGTATGTGATGTGTTGCTTCATAACAGTCAGAAAATAAAGCTACAGTAAAAAACGTAAGTGAGCAGGGCCCATCCAATAAACATGTGAGAACTCCATTTGGGAATGTATCCGGGGTTCATGCTTTTTTCAACGGCCAAGACTAGATATGCTGTATAGGTATTGATTTCTAGAGAGGAAGGGGTTGAGCATCTACCTCTCTCAAGATTGTCCACACCATTCTTCCTCTCAACCAAAAAGCTGGAGGATTTAATATGAACCACATCCTTTCTCCGTAAAAGATGGTGGTCATGAACAACGGGAGAGAAAAACAAATGAAAAGGTATATCCTGAATTATTTATCTAGTCACCTTAATTTATAATTTTCATTTCAATTAGTAGGGTTTTTTAAACACATTTCATTCTTAGTTCATTCACAGGTCATAAAAATTATTAAAAAGTTATATAGATATTTTAGCTCCTTTATTTTAATGTAACAAAGCGAATGTTACTTTGGAAAAATCCTACAAAAAGCTGCAAAACAAAATGTGCCCAGGGAAACCATTACTCCTATTATCCATTGGTGAATCCCAGCACCCAGTACAGAGAAGAAAAAGAAGTGTTGTCCCGCAGAATACATTTCTATTCTGATTAAGACAAATCATCAAAAACCCTTTTGCCCTTTCAACAGGATATTTTAGAATCTTACATCTTATAAATATATACTGTTGATCAAAAGTGTATTTATTGGGAGTAAATACCCCTGGCTTGCATTTTGAAGGCCAGCCTGTGAACAGAAACATGGAGCATGGCCCAGTAGAATACTTCATATGAGTGCTTCAAACCTAGGTTGCTGCAACCTATACAGATTCCCCAGAAGATCATAGGCAGATAATCTTAGGTAGATCTTATAAAATAGTGAAAAACAGTGAAATTGCAAACGTTTTCATTTTGTACATTTCAAAATAAATATTTAAGGGGTTTTTTTTAGAAATTTCTCAAACATTTTTGAAATATATTTTTCCCATTTAGAAATCTGTATTCCCCTCCACTTCTTTCCCTTCCTCCCTTATTGCCACTGAGTGCAATAAAATGAATGATGCAGGTTTAGAGGGCGAGGGTCACAGAGGAATGAATAAATAAATGATAACAGGAAACACTAATTTTTAAGTGATATCAAGTTATTACCAATTATTTGTGTTACAAAAGTCCCTAAACACCCCAACCAAAACTAAAGCCCCATTATGCTAGGCACTAGACCTAAACACAGTGGTTATGTCTACACTGCAATTAAAAACCTGCAGCTGGTCAGTGCCAGCTAACTCAGGCTCACAGGGCTCGGGCTAAGGGGGTGTTTAATTGTGGTGTAGACGTTCAGGCTTGGGCTGGAGCCTGGGCTCTAAGACACTGTGAAGTGGGAGGGTCCCAGAGCTCAGGCTACAGTCCAAGCCCAAACATTTAGGCCACAATTACACAGCCCTTTAGCCCAAGCCAGCTGGCACAAGTTAGCCATGGCCATACCGCAGGTCTTTTATTGCAGCATAGATGTATCCAGTAAGACAAAATCTCACACTGAAGTTTTAGGAGCAATACTACCCTAGCTATATAAGAACACACATACATAGCACAGTATTGTTTTATACAAGAATTTATTGTTGCATCAAAACTAAGCCACTGTCCGTAATTTGCTTGCACTAGATAAAGCCAACAGCTATACCAGCAACTGAAACATTTTCTTTCTGTAATGAGAAGTTAATGATTTGTGGGCTCAGGGTATAAGGGCAAAAGCTGCACATGAAAGCTATGTCTACACTACAGCCTATGTTGGCAAAACTTACGTCGCTCAGGGATGTGAATATTCCACCTCGAGTGACAGAAGTTACACTGCCATAAGCGCTCGTGTACACAGTGCTGTGTCGGCGGGAGAGCTTCTCCCATAGGCATAGAGTGTCTTCACCAGACACACTTCAGTGCTATATGTATAGACATGGCAAAACTATAGAGAAAACAATACCACACAGCAATACCAATTATTCCTGAGGGAAGTCTGTGCCAAAATATTGAAAATTTGCAGAAAAGGTGGGGGGGAGGGCCCAGTGGCACGTGACCCCGCATGACCCCTTGTATGCCTCACCTCTGTTTGAGGGGCAATGCTTCCCTCAGACTATGCCCATGGGCCTCCCTAGCCCCACCCCCACTTCCGCACAGCTTCCCTATCATTTTCTGCAGGGAAGCAAATAAATTCTGCGGAGGGATATGAATTCTGCGGGCATGCAGAATTCCCCCAGGAGTAAATAAGCGATTATTCAGGAAAGCTTGCCTTTTAGACTAGAGGGCTTGGGACACACCATGCTTCCCAATTTTTTCATAAGAGGAACTGTTACTTTTTAGAATTAACAAACAAAAGAAGCACAGCTATATATTTTTTAACAGTAAATGTATGGAAAAAATAGCCAAGCAAATTTAAGTTTAAATTCACAGGACAGATTTAGTGGACATATGATAGATAAACTGAAGGGCTGGCCTACTGCGAATGGAGTGAACAAGCAGCTTTGGTTCCAATAAGAGATGAGTGAATTCATCAACCAAGTAAACCTCTTCTGAAACATGCATCTTGTTTACAAGGTCATCTTCTTTGCTAATTCCATGCATGCCACTAAATTAAGGACTGGCAGTGGTAGCACTCCATTTTTTTTTTTTCATATTTTTTTTTAAATTGAACCCATGTTTTATGCTGCAACTTCTGTGGGCAGATCCAATCAAATGAAATAAGTACAGGTGAAAAGGGAGCAAAGGAAGAGATAAGGGAGGAAGAATATAAAAATCATAATACCATTTTTAACTTCAGCATATCTGAAAAATTGGAGTGCATCTTCAATTCTTCATACAATATACTTGAAGATAAATTTCAAAACATTCTAGACATTTTAACTCCCCATCTCTAGCCTAATCATTAAACTGCAATCTTTAAAAGCGTGTGCACTTTTTCAAGCAATTGCTTACTGCTTGAAATGCAAATTTATATGGAGGACTCATTTTTCCCCACCTCAAAAAAAATATGAAGGGCTTTCAAAAGCTGATTTACCTTCTCATTTATATGGGGTAATGCACTGTATTTGCATAAAGCAGTCAAAACTTTTTTTAAAAAAAATGTATTAGATAGCTAACTATGTAACCCCTGCCGTTTTAAAAGACAGTCCCCTTATTAGAAAAGCATTCCAAGTGACGATTTCAGTAACTCAGCATCTCTTTATGGATAATTAGACTTTTTATGAATATGCAGATTTTACAGAGCTGATTGGCTTATATGTCTCCTTCCTCAAGATCATCTACAATAAAAACAATTGTATTATCAAACAGTGGGATCCCTGTCAAGTTTATATTAAACATTAATCTGCAAAGCGCAAATACAGGTCACACAAGACAGTTACCCTCTGCTCAACCTTTTAAAAGGTATAGGTTAAGGATGAATATTTCCACGTTGGTATTGTGACCCAGTAATACCAAATTTTTTTTTAACAAGGCTTCACAGATTTTTTGGGGGGGGAAGTGGGAGGAGGGGTTGCTTATGGTGTCCATGTTATCGAAGAGCAGAAGTCGAATAGCATAACAATAGCACCATCCAGTGGCAATCTCTTCATTTAAAGAGAGAACCATTCCATTTTCTGATCGTGCCTGAGAAATAATGAGAGATGAAACAAGATGGGCCTGCAAGGAATCTACATTCTGAGAGTAGGGGGAATCCAAGTGGGGAAGGTAGTACAAACAACTCAGTTGAAGAGAGGAATTGCATCTTAAATATAGAGCACTTACAACTAGCTACTGGATATGAATTAACTAATTTACCCATAATATTTACAGGCTATATAGTGTGAAACCATTTTAGTACTGAAAATCCAGCTACTGATGTACATACTGGATTGCAAGAACCAAACCAAAACCAGCAGTCCTGTTTTGTTTTGACTGGAGCCTGAACCCGGTATCTACTTAGTGCATGTGCCACCACACTTCTGAAGCCTGGTCCTCGATATGCTTTCCTGTCTCTTTTCCACTGATCTTTCTTATTTCTATTGTTGGTCAGTTTTTGCCTATTTACTCTTCTGATGGCCACACTTTCTTATTTCCTTTGAAGGCTACAAGCTCTTGGGGATCAGGATGGGAGCCTCCATTCAGGGCACCCAGCTGCATGCACACATGGCAGAGGTGAATACCAGGAAAGCAGAAAAGAGAAACTTGGGTTGAGGAGCTCCTGCCTGAGAATCTCCATGTGAGTACTTCCCATGTACATCAGCATTAAGGACCACCTCAGGAGTAGGGTGAGAAGAAGTTGGCTTTAAAACATGTTTGCAGGGGGTATGTGGGGACAGGACAGGGGAAGTAGATCTGGAGTCATGCAGTTTACCTCTACTCTACTGCTCCTCTCTGCCTCAACCCCCTGGATCAGTTTGGCCCCACCCTGTGGTTCACATCCCTCCATATTAGGAAACGTTGCCATTTTACCAGTAGGAGAGCACAACGGCCAGTTAAGTGGGATTTACACCTGTTTTGTTTGCAAGAAAAATGCAACACAGCTGGAATACACACTAAAGATTTCCCCTCCTTCCTGTCCTCCAAATTTCACCTCCTTCTTGCACCTCCCACTATGTATCTGTACACACATTCCAAATTCCATGTCCCTGGGAAACTTGGAGTATACACTCCAGCTGTTTTGGCAAATGTTTGGCAGATGTTTTGGCAAAACAAAGTAGCAGAAACCCCTACTTAGCTGACCACTATGCTTTTGTACTGGTGAATTCCTCAAATCCCCCCTTCCTCCTGCACCCCACATAGCCCTGCAAACATACCTCCTCAAGTTTCCCTCTTCTTCCCTCATCCCCTGCATGCAGGCATTTATGTGGATTCACACTAGTTTCCCCCTCCTTCCTGTTTACCTTGTTGGCTAGATTTGGCACAACAGGCAGCTTTTGATAAGTAATATTTAGTACTAATTAATATTTTTTGCATTTACTTATAACAGAGTTTCTCTGTCATCAGAGACAATCATAAAATCTCCTTTAAAAAACCCTCAAAGAATTGCCTTCGTTCACAATGGGCACCACCTTCCATCATTCCTAATGAGACTGAAGCTAAGCTGTTCTCTCTCTCATCTGGTGCTCCCCTGCTATTAGACAGAGAAGAACATTCATCCCAATTTCTTTTTCAAATGTAGCCTTGCTCAAGATTTCACTGACCTAATTATATGGGAGGTCTGAAGCATCTGCTTTATTCTGCTAAAACCATCTGGGACCAAAAAAAAAAAAAGAAGGCTAGATGGTAAAGGAACCACTGCAAAATAAATTTCAGCTCCAAAACTAGTTAATGGATTTATTTGCAACCTTCCAGAAAATTCATTCTGTACTTAGAGTAAAGGCCATAATTTTGAGGATACATTGTATTTTCCCATATGTTTAAAAAAAGAAATTAATCCTTTCTTTAATCACAGAACTTACTGTGAACTATGGGGCTACTACTGGTGTCTCCATAATAATGAAGAAGTGGAGTTTAAGATGAGGTATATAGAATAACATTCCTCAACAGACTGTAGCGCTATCCACATTTGGGTTCATAAACTTTAGTTTGATGCTTGTGGAGTCTCATCAAACAAGAAAGAAAATGCAACTGTCCGAAAACTATTCAATTGTTAAAAGAACTGGAGTACTTGTAGCACCTTAGAGACTAACAAATTTATTAGAGCATAAGCTTTCGTGGGCTACACTGCTACTCTGAAACCTATTCAATTGTTTTTATACTAGTTTATGGTTTTCTTGTTAAGTGTCAGTGAGGATAGGCAAATGTGCGTGTCATGCTGGGAGACTGTGCTGATTTGTGCAGATAGTGACTTTAGGGGGTATGCTGCCTGAGGGCATGTGTGTGTTTGAGATTATTGTGTGAGTTGTTTGGTGTTGTTGTGTGGGTGGTTTTGAAGAACTGTGGCAGTTGGGCGAAGTAATCCACCATCTGTATAGTCTCCATATAACCAATGAAATTGTTGTATGAAATTAGCTGTGGAGGAAGAGTGGTGACTGGTTGATATCACAATGGTCTAGCACTCAGCATGGCATAGCTATGTGTCTTCCTGTCGCATGGGTGTAACTTGTAAGGTCAAAAGAACTTATACTGAATGGAAACAGAATTGGACGGTAACAGATTGCATAGCCCAGTTATGACTGAACCTAGTGATATTCTGAACAAAAAGAGAGCCCCGAACCATGTCTGTCGCTATTTCCATTTACTTCACATTGACTCAGACATGCTAAGCTTCAGAATGACAGAGACAGGTGACAATCCTGGAATTTTATTATATAGATAGGCTACTGGTCTTAATTGCATCCCTAGTAGATGGCCATCTGTTTAAGATAAAAAAATCACCATACTGAGCACTAATTAATACCCTTGTGGCCAGGCTCAGCTGAGGAAATAAAGACTGAGTGGGCCATGAAGTCTAACCTACCCTCTCAGATGCAGAGATGGTCCTTCCACCAGAAAACTGAGGTATGTTCGTGGGACAGGGTGAGGAAATGTTTATGGCTGCTGCTCAGCTGAACCTGTTCTGCACATAAAGAATCTAAGATATTAAATAAGAATTTTTGAAGTGAATTTAGTACAGGTGAAAATCCGCTTTCATACCAATATAAATTAGTAGTAATGCAAATGCAATCAGTCTACAGAGTTACACCAAAATAATATAGGTGTGAATAGATCAGTCTTTTACTCTCCAAAGCTATAAATATGGCACCTTTCTTTTGCACTAAATCTGCTTTAAAAATAGCCTATTTTAAAATTTTAAGATTTTCATATTCAAAAGTTTTTAATTAACGTGCAATGGAAAAATCTCTGTCATCTTGTGCATTGAAAAGTAAGCCCCAAGGATAATATGACCCCAGTCATACATCTCTTACTGCTAAAATGCCAATACATTTACAAGTAACACACTGCGAAAAAACGGGAATTATATCTTGACAACTCAGCTACCTAGAAATTATGAAGGAACTACTAATTAGTTATAAAAAAAAAATACATATACAGGTACCAGTATCAGACAGTTCAATGTGTTTACTTCAAAATGCCACACACTAGTTGGCAGCAGTTTAGGATTTAATCATCTATTAAATCCAAAAGGCATCAAAGGAAAGTTTGTACTAAAGTCCAGTTTCAGTATTTCTTTTTCATTCAAATGTGATAATGCAGAAAATCTAAAAGCAGTTTTTACACTCTCTTCCTCGCCAACTATTTCTCTGTCTGTGCAAAACACGTATGAATGTCAAGTTCTTGATTTAGTTCCACTAAGCTGGCCACACAATTATACTACTTATTATGCAGTGGCCTGTTTCTAGTTAATCATATCTGTAACCAGTGTGAGTGATGTTAAAATAATTGTACCTGGACTAGGTCATACTAGTAACAGAAAAATGACTTGTCTTCAGAGAGTAGGTGATGACACTATCTTCATAAAGGTTATGACTTTGATTCTAGAAGTACTTAACTAGAGAACTTCAACACCAAAAGGTGTGTGTGGTCTTTACAGAAAGAAATATGAAACCCGCTTATTTTACATGCCTGCATATGCAATGCTCAGCATAAAACAAAACAATTACTTCTTGGACTTAACTTGTGATTGAATACACACTTCTCCCTCCACTCCATTTTAAAAGTCTGCATTAAAGTAGCATCCTAGATTCAAATGCAGGGTCTTGGGGGGAGAGGGCGGACTTACTGGGTGCATGACAAAGCACTTTACAATGACTGGAGACTTCAGATTTTACGGTAGCCGTTAGTGTTTTAATCATTTCCAAACTAAAATGCATAACAAGTGCCACCTTGTGGCAAAGTTATATTAATGGCAAATATAAGTATCTGAATGTTGTAGAGTATAACAAAGCTGACTTGTCCATTGTTATTTTCTTTCATTAAAGTTTGTGCAGAAAGAGTTCACAGCACCTGTCAAATGAGTGACGAGGATTCAGAAGTGTTTTCTTTTTAAATGTCATTTTATAAAATATTCAAGCAGGAGTCACTTCTATGTTGACCTGCGAGAAACACGGGCAGTTTCTAGTCCTGGGTTTTATCTGGCCACAGGGGGAAAAAAACGGGTGATGGTGCCTTTTAAGACACTCCCCCCGCCACACACACACACACACACACCCCTTTTGTTTAAGCGGGGGAAGACAGGGAGAGGGACCACCACCTGAGCCAGGATGAACCAGAAGTGGCTCAGGTGGGCCACTGACACATGAGCACCTTGGGGAGAAAGGTTGTTTATACCCTATTCCTGCCAGACAGAGCAATCTTTTCATCCTGGAGTAGCAGCACTTTTTGGGGGACTGCTACCAGAAATATTCCCTGTGAAACTGCCACCTTTTGAACTGAAGAAAAAGGTACTACAGAGAAGTAGGAGCCACGCCCAGATATGAAAGTTAAACTAGAGACCCGTTCTTTTGGTAATTTTCAAGGCAAACACACTGGAAGAAATCCAGAATGAGTTGTACTGGTGGGCAGAAAAAAAAGCAAGGCAGAGAACCATCTTATAGAAGAATCAATCATCCTTTATGTATTTCTGCAAAGTGAAATTTTAAGAAGGGTGGTGTTTGAAGTAATTATTAATTAGCAATTCAATTAGTAATTACTTTCTAACCTTTAACTTTGAAATGTGTGCTGGACTGCATGCCAAACAAATGCTTAAAACTCACAAATACTATATCTACACACTCCAAAGGAAACCTGATCTGGGCATTTTTAAATGGAGCATTTGATAATTAGGAACGGTAGAGTTGGACAGAGAAGGAAGACAATTTCACTTGCTAAATCAACCAACATTTATTGCATTTTAGAATTATCTACACATTACTGGCTAAATTATGAAAGCCGATGCTAGACTGATTTGCAGACTTTGTGTACTCTGTGAAAGAGGCAGCTAAGTTAAAAAAATTCCCTTGTGTAACTGAATCTTGAAATAGAAAACTTTAAAAATCTAGGTTTCCCCCTCCCCACTATTGACATTTCTTTTCGCTTTAAATAGCTAAAGAAATTGCTTCAAAATTGTTTAGTCATTTTTCGAGTAAATTTCACTTTTAGATTTTCATGCACTAGCAAAATGCCTGCATGTTTTGGTTTGTGAATACTATAAGTGGATGTTTATCAAGATTGAGTCCTGTAATTTTTGTTTAATTTATATAAAAAATATTTCGAATGGTCTCAAATTTAGAAGACAGTTTTTATAAAAATTTGGGGGGGAAGGGGAGGGTGATGGTCAAATGTTGACCTGACATGTTCCTTTAGCTGAAGAGACAGTCATCCCATTTAGAATTTGTGTGATCCACAATACAAGGCCAGGCAAGGCCACAACAACTCATCTCACTAGTTTACCAGGTTTAATGAGCTCCATGCTCACGATGTAATGACAAGTCTGATCAATGCTACAAGGACAGGTTTCCAGAGTACAAAATCTTCTTGCACAGCCTCTTCCTATAAACCCAGGGATGGGGTATGAGAGCTTCCAAAAGGTGTAAATTTTTAAATAAGACCATTTGTGACTTTGGAGGTATAAGTAAGGGAAGCAAAGGGTAAAGATGATTGCAAAACTTTCTTGGGGGCAGGGTGGATGAAATAGCAAACCAGATTGACTGGGAGGCTAATTCTTCTATCAATGAAGTTTTAGGCCTGGTCTACACTACGAGTTTAGGTCGACTTTAGCCGCGTTAAATCGAATTAAGCCTGGACACGTTCACACGACGAAGCCCTTTCTTTCGACTTAAAGGGCCCTTTAAACCGGTTTCTTTACACCACCTCCGACGAGGGGATTAGCGATAAAATCGGCCTTAGGGGGTCGGAATTGGGGGTGTGTGGACGGAATTCGACGTTATTGGCCTCTGGGAGCTATCCCACAGTGCTTCATTGTGACCGCTCTGGACAGCACTCTCAACTCAGATGCACTGGCCAGGTAGACAGGAAAAGCCCCGTGAACGTTTGAATTTCATTTCCTGTTTGCTGAGCGTGGAGAGCACAGGTCGCTCATCAGCACAGGTAGCCGTGATGGAGTCCCAGGATCGCAAAAGAGCTCCAGCATGGACAGAATGGGAGGTTCGGGATCTGATCACCATATGGGGAGATGAATCAGTGCTGGCCGAACTCCGAAGCAGTAAACGAAATGGCAAAATATTAGAAAAGGTCTCCAGGGCCATGAAGGACAGAGGCCATAACAGGGACACACAGCAGTGCCGCGTGAAAATTAAGGAGCTAAGGCAAGCCTACCACTAAGCCAGAGAGCAAACGGAAGGTCCGGGGCTGAGCCGCAAACATGCCGCTTCTACGCAGAGCTGCATGCCATTCTAGGGGGTGCAGCCACCACTACCCCAACCGTGTGCTATGAGTCCCTCACTGGAGAAACACACAGGGAAGCGGGTTCTGGGGACGAGGAAGATGAGCCTGAAGATAATGTAAATAGCTCACAGCATCAAGGAAGCGGAGAAACCAGTTTCCCCAACAGCAAGGATATGTTTATCACCCTGGACCTGGAACCAGTAACCCCCGAACTCACCCAAGACCCTGTGGGCACACAGGGGACCTCTGGTGAGTGTACCTTTGTAAATATTACACATGGTTTAAAAGCAAGCGTGTTTAATGATTAATGATTAATTTGCCCTGGCAATCGCGGCCAGTACAGCTACTGGAAAAGTCTGTTAACGTGTATGGGGATGGAGCGGAAATCCTCCAGGGACATCTCCAGAAAGCTCTCCTTCATGTACTCCCAAAGCCTTTGCAAAAGGTTTCTGGGGAGGGCTGCCTTATCCCGTCCGCCATGGTAGGACACTTTACCACGCCAGGCCAGTAGCACGTAGTCTGGAATCATTGCATAACAAAGCATGGCAGCGTATGGTCCCGGT
>NW_020664499.1:7373814-7397396 GCF_002925995.2 Terrapene triunguis
ACTGATATTTTTAGGTTTCAGAGTAGCAGCCGTGTTAGTCTGTATCCGCAAAAAGAACAGGAGTACTTGTGGCACCTTAGAGACTAACAAAAATTTATTAGAGCATAAGCTTTCGTGGGCTACAACCCACTTCTTCGGATGCAGCCCACGAAAGCTTATGCTCTAATAAATTTGTTAGTCTCTAAGGTGCCACAAGTACTCCTGTTCTTTTTGCGGATACAGACTAACACGGCTGCTACTCTGAAAACTGTGGGTCGCGACCCCAAAGTGGGTCGCGACACAGATTTAATGGGGTCGCCAGAGCTGGCATTAGACTTGCTGGGGCTGAAGCTGAAGCCTGAGCCCCACTGCCCGGTGCTCAAGCCGAAGCCTGAGGTCTTCAGCCCTGAGTGGCAGGGCTCAGGTTACAGGCTTTGGGGTCCCCTGCCTTGGTCGGTGGGGCTGGGGTTCCCCCCTCGCCCCCAGATGACAGGGCTCAGGCTTCGGTCCCCCCTCCTGGGGTCATGTAGTAATTTTTTTTTGACAGAAAGGGGTCATGGTGCAATGAAGTTTGAGAACCCCTGGCCTAAAGGGTTCAAAGTGACAGTACCCTGCGGCCCTCTGAGTGGTCAAGTACACTATTTAACCCTGGTGGATGCCCCAGGAAGTTATCTTGATTTCTGGCCTGCTGCAACTTTCATCCATACCTTGTCTTCTGATTGCTAATCTCGGACCCAGTCTTGACTCTTGCCTTCTGATTCCAGCCTAGTATTACCTCTGATCTCCAGTTTCTGACCCCAGCCTCACTCTGACCCTGACTCTTGCTTATTGAACTCTGCTCTAGTGATTCCTCCAACCCCTGCTCACAGGCTACTGTCTTGTGGGCATCCTTGATGTTGGACCCCAGGCCAATTATGACCATTAGGCCAGACTGCCTACAGACCGGTCCCTTACGTCCAGTGTAGAGGAAGAGACACAGAGATGAAATCCAGGCTTGGAAAAGAGGGATGGGCGACGCTGCCAATACGAACTGTGAATTAAGTTTTGCATTTCCATACTAACTTGAGAACCCTGAAACACTAATCCAGTTGACTAATAAATGCTGGCTTGTCTTGAAAAAGCTGTCTTGCACTGCTACAAATAACTACTGATTGCATCACTCCTAAAGGGGCAATGTATCTCACAGGGGGCTAAACTCACTTGAACCCACTGAAGAGCAACATTGAGCAATAAAGTGCTGAAGTCCAAATGCCCAGTCCTGGAGAAGCAAAATCACAGGACTTGCCATTGCAAAAAGCGAAGGCATCAGAACTAGCACAATACAAAGGACAGATTTAAAGTATAGTATAAAGGCAGATTTAAAGATGGAGTATAAAGGCTGGGGACATGGAGCACCCTGTAAATCCGTGACAGAATACAATAATGGAATTCCATTAACTATTCTCCAAACTAACTTCCTGTCAAATCATACTAGATATTAACTACTGGTTCATGCAAAAATAAAATAAGGTAAATTAGATAAAATAATAGCTGCCAATAGTTTTGAAAGACAAGATGTTTATCAAGAGTCAAACACTCCCACACCTATGCTAACATCCAGCCTCAGACATCCAGCGGGTGGTTTAACAAAAGCAGGAAGCCCAGGCTTGACATTCCTGATATTTCTAGCATTTAAAGGGAAAAAAAAAAATCCCTCAATTTCAGGTCCACCTTTGTTGTCCATTATAAAGCAGAAAAACAAAAATGGGGGGAAAACAGGCCCAATCTGTTAATTCTTTGCAGGTCACCTTTAAACATGTGTCCGAAAAAATAGGTCATCAGAGAATATATTTAAACAAAACAAAAAAAAATTCAATAGGACACATTGATACCTGACTGCAAACTCTGCAGAAGAATTTGCAAGCAATCTGCAGTTCAAGTGCAAGCAGTGCCCTCTGGTGGCATTGTCTGTGTGCTGCAGCTTGTTGGTTTCAATGTGAACAGTAAGGTAGTTGAATACTTCCTCTCCTCTACCCAGCCCACCCATGACACTTCCGTCAATCAGTGCACATGTTGGACAGCCAGGAAAGGCTGTGTAGCAAATTGGTCTAGGGTCCAGAGTTCCCTTGCCTTATTCACTCACAAGTTCTGTGGAACACAGTAAGCCTGAGGTGCATCAAGAAAAAGAGTACACTGTGGTCCTGTGATGACACTGGACTGGGTGTCAGAAGCTATGATTCTTTCTATTCCTGTCTGCCAATGGTTTTCTGTGCGATATTAACCAAGGACCTTCATCACTCTTTGCTTCTGTTCTATATCTGGAAAGAGGATGCAGTACTTCCACTCCGGTGTTATAATAATAAAGCCATCAATATTGGCGGAGATACAGAAAACATATTATTTAGTGCAGCTTTTGGTTGCTGTACAAGTGAATGAAACTTGGGACCAAACACTGAACAATGGTTTTTGTTTTTTAAAGAAAGATGATTGTTGAAACAGGCATCTGTCCTATCTTGTCCGCTGAATGAAGCAGGGGTCGGTCCTACAGAAAGAGTAGTATGTGATCATGTAATTAAAAGACTATTATAATACACTCACAAATACAGGCACAGTTACGGTTGTGCACGTAACCTTTACTTTGTGACTTCCAGGCTCTGAAGTGCCTCAACTCTGGGACCTTGACATTCTTTAACAGTAGGGATTTTGTACAGTGTTCAGAATATCAGGCATGAAAGCATGGATAAGAAAATGCTGCATATTCAACTTAAAAAAAAACGAATAGTGTAGAAAAGACAACTAAGCAAACAAATCGTGCTAATAGCCTAGACTTTTTTTTTTTTTTTTTTAAACATATTACTTCAGTAGAATGTCATTCTTGGGTGTGCTTTTAGGACGCTGCTTCACATACAGCAGGTATGTGTCCAAATCCATTAGTGAGAATTTTGGTTTTGGCAACAGGTCTTTTCTAAAAGGTTTTGTTTGTTTTAACATGCTACTGTGTGTATGCATGGGAAATCATTTTGACTACTAGTCTACTAAGACTACTCGGACACCAGGAATGGAAAAGCGGCTGATGACTCAGTAAGGGAATGTTTGATTTTATCTTTTACATAAATAGCCATTTATTCTAGGGAATTTTGACTTTACTGATACTTGGACTGATGTTCAGCATATTGGGCATTTTACTGTTAAACTTCACTGAAAGCAAGTATCTGTGGCAGGGGCACCATAAGGAAAAAGCAATATAAGCTGCCACTCTGGATCATATACAGACTTTGCCACTCCCAGAAATGCACAATTTCCTCCCCACTGCACACTTACAGCAGTGGGACTGAAAAAAAGAGGAAACTCGTGGACAACTTTTACCTTCCTCTTTCTCCATCACATTGTGACCTGTAGTTTGCAAAGATGACCAGCTGTGAACACCACAGGTCCTATTTATCTTCCCTTTTGCTTCAACTTAGGCCCCCAAAAATCATTAAAAGTGGTTTGAGATTAGACAGACAATTAATACTGTGTGACCAGCAGCCAAACACATTAAACCAGCATTTTAAAGTACTGTTACAGACTAGATGGTACCAAGTTTTAAACAATGCTTTGAACACACTCATTTGTGCACTGCCAGATCATCCACCTAGTCAAATTCATACAGCCAGTCAAATTTTCAGGGTTTTGCTGCAACCATTTTAGCAATGTCTGAACATTAAATAATGTTCTTTGACCCATAAAGGTGAAGTCTACATTTCTAGCCATAAGTACGTTTGGAAATGGGTAAACAATATAGCATTTCTGCTTTAACTTCCAAGACAAGCTGAACCAGGCCACCATCATTACTAGCTGCAATGAGTTTTAATTTCTTCTTCCCAACAAAAAGATGTTTGATCTTGAACCCTAGTCAGAAAAGCAGTCTACATCAGGGAAAGAAAAAAAAAAAGCATATGGGACTATTTGGTCAAATTGATCTCTGTTATTGTCACTAGCATTAAAAATGGGAATTATTCCAGCCAAGAGAAAGATTATTTAGAGGGACATTGTCAAGATAAATCTTTTTTCATAAAATTTATTTAATAAAAGCAAAGTGTCGTGTCACTATTTTGAGCAGAAAGCACTTAAGAGTCTTTCTTGGAAAAGAAAGAAAATATATGTGAAGATAAATATTAAGTAAGTCTCCTTAGTAGAGCCAAGAGTAGGGTTCTGTTGCAGCTGATGGCTACAGAAGGGGGGGGGGGGAATCATCATTTTTGTACTGAAAAATTAAAACATTAAATATTAAGCAATGCCCTCAATTGTTTACAAAGAATGTCTTATCTGGTACACTGGTACAGCAAATAGTAAAGCAGGAACTTTATCTCATTGCTGTTTTTAAAATCTCAATGTACTGAAGTCTAAATTTTGACCTCAACTATTTGGCACTTTGACTCACAGTAACAACTTATCTGTAATAAACTACTGTGCAACTCACATTTTAAAAGGGCAGGAGAAGGTGAAGGCTTTAGTATAAAGTTTGAACTATTTCAAAAGGAAAAGTTTACATTAAAATGTTAAGTTTGGTCAAGATCTATTACACAGATAAAAGTTGTCTACACAGTACAATGTGTACTGACCAGAATAAAGATATGTGTTTATGTAGACACAATATTGCCTTTCAACTTGGGCTTAACCCCTTAGAATGGTGGCATTTTCCACACCTCCAGACTAACTTCATAAGACGTACTTCTATTGTATTCAGTGGCTACTGTGGGTTAAACACATCTATGATGTCCTTACATGTTCTGTCATCACAGCTAATGTCCTACATGTAAATAACTTTGATTAGTATATTAGGTTAACTGCTGCTGCCTATCTTTTGCCTGCAGCACTAGTAGTTTTAATGTCCGAGGTACACTACCATGACACACAAATAAATTTAATGCCCTTTTTAAATCCTAGGCAAAAACACTTCAAATATTTTTCAATAAAACATGTGTTACATTTTTTGGTAAAGCTCTCAGTACACTTCAGACACTATACAAATAATAGTTTCCATTTGAACTCAACTAGTTCACTATAAGAAAACTTATTTTTGAAGCCTGAAGTCTGTGGCCTTCTTGAAGAATATCCAAGCCTGTAACATTGAACTAAACTGACAGGTAGAGCTATCAACTTGACAAGGATAGTTATTTTAATTTGTATGCAGATACATAGTTTAACACTTTAAGATGTTGTAATGTTTTGAGTGATAAGGAAGATGGTAAATTCTGTGAAAGAACTAAACTTAGGAAAGAAAGAGGTTGAATAATCATAACTATTTTAGTGAAAGATATAAACAACCAAATACACACAGAGGATCAATTCGCCACCATCGCCCTTATGCACAAAGGAAGAAGTTATCCAATACTCTTTTACGTTTTTTTATTTCCTTTTGGATGAATCACTGTTACATAATTTTTCTATGTGCACTTATGGAATGCAAGCAGGATTGTTACAGCACACACATTTAAGTAATGTCTGACAAGTGAAAATTTTGTCTAGTCTTTCATATGATCCAAATTTACCCACTTCAGAACTTCGTAATAATATAAGGGGAGAAGGGCCCTGAGTAGCGAGAGAGAAAGGACAGTTGAAAGAGAATAATTATCAGGCAAGATCTGAAAACAGATTGAGTGGATGAGGTGAGAACAGCCACATGTTGGAGAAGACTTTTGTGCCAGTGGTAGAAACCTGTGATGGAACGAAGAAGGCCAGTAGTGAAAGAGATGGAAAAAAGCACCAAGGATCATGAGATAGAATTACTTCACACTATGAAGCATTTAAAAAAAAAAACAAAAAACAAAAGGGAAATTTGTAACTAGAACCTGAAGTGAACAGGGTGATCTTATACTTTTTTTAATATGTGAGATGGCGATAAGCACAATTTTGTACATACTTACATAGACAAAGAAGCTGAAACATTTCCCCCCTCCCCGTTGTGGTGTTCTTTGTTTTTCTCACATTACTATTTATTATTAACACTATGCTGAGAAAGTGAAAGTGTGATCCTAAGTACTCCTCAATGTCAACTGTCAAAGGTGTCACTGTTCTATAACAGCAACTCCCATCAGGCCTGACAAATTCATTACACCCAACATACTGTTTTCATAGCATTTACCCAAAAAGGGTCATATGAGGTGCCTAATGGAAGCTTACAACATATTGATCCTCAGTCCTTGTGTGATGTACATATGGGTGACATTTAAAAAGTTGTATGTATGTACTGAAAATAGGGGCGGAGCAAAGTTTTGGGCCTGAGGGCCACATCTGGGTATGGAAATTGTATGGCGGGCCAGGAATGCTCACGAAATTGGGGGTTGGTGTGCAGGACAGTGTGAGGGCTCCGACTGGGGGTGCAGGCTCTGGGGTAGGGGCAGAAATAAGGAGTTCAGGGTGCTGGAGGGGGCTCTGGGTTCTGGGGTGCAAGAGGGTGGGACCGAGGGGTTCGAAGGGCGGAAGGGGGATCAGGGCTGGGGCAGGGGGTTGGGGCCCTGGAGGGGGTCAAGAGTGCAGGCTCCCGGCGGCGCTTGCTGCTGCTGCTTCCGGGAGCTGCTTGATGTATGCCCCCCCCTCCGGCTCCTACACGGCGACGTGGCCAGGCAGCTCTGCGCACTTACCCATCTGCAGGCACCGCCTCTGCAGCTCCCATTGACCGCAGTTGCCGTGAGGGCGGCGCTTGTGGCGGAGGCAGCTTGCAGAGCCCCCTGGCTGCTCCTATGCATAGGAGCCGGAGTGGGGACAAGATGCTGCTGCCGGGAGTCGCGAGGAGCCACGGCACACATGGAGCAGGACAAACCACAGACCCCACTCCCAGCAGGAGCTCAAGGGCCGGATTAAAACATCTGAAGGGCCAGATGCGGCCCCAGGCTGTAGTTTGGCCCACCCCTGCTTTAGAATCTGTGTCCCAGGAAGGATTAAGCAAGCTGGTTTTGCCAGACCAAAGGGTGTGGCATCACCTGCCTCGGTTCATATGTAAATTAATCTTTGTAAAGTAAACACAAAGGAAGCCCCATTTATATTGGAAAGTCAACAGGAAAAATCAGGTAGACGGTGGGGGCAGGGAGGTGAAACAAACAGGAGTATGGGGGAACGACACTTCAGAGCCAGCACCCCAGTAAAGAAACCACGGTGTCACCCTGACTCTGGAGACAAAAACAGTCGACTTTGGGATGTAAGGACCACCCCCCTTCAGCCTGCATTGAGGGGGTAACCAGGCTCTGCTGTTATACTCGTGAAAACAGGATCTCAACCAACCTTGGATGAAATGCTGCAAGAAAGTGCTTAGGTGAAAAACTGCTTTAGACAAGGTTAGCCTATTAAAGTTAGGTTTTAGTCTAGTAGAAGCATTATATTTTTGTTTTATTTGTAACCTGTTGTACTTATTACTCTTGCTCACCATCTCCTAAGACTTTACCTTAGTTAACAAACTTACACTTGTTTTCACTATGAATAGATTACAGTGCTGTGATATTGGAGCGTACATTCAGCTGACTCAAGCTGGTGTGCGTATACTTTTGCCCTGGGAGTAGCAAGCCAGGCAATTACCGTGGGTGTCCAGTGACAGGGACTGGACACTACAGGGGGATACTTCTGAGAAGTTTAGGGACTGGGGCACCTGAAAGGCATAAGTAAGGGCTGGTAGAGGCCAGCGGAGAGTGCTTGAGTGGCTGGCAGCGTCACAAAGTGGATATCCAATGAACACAAGAAAGACTTGCTCTTGCTGGAGGCAGGAAGGTACATGGTCACTCGTAGTGTTGGACACCGCAAGAAAGCGTCATCACATAAGGTTATAGTGAAGTTAAGATGTATGGATACCATTGTACACTATTTTGTGAATATGTTTCTTCCCTCACTACACTGATTCTGACTTTGTCAACAAGTCAGTCAGAGAAAGGATACCAAAGCCTTAAGAGGGCTCTTGCACCCTCAAAGCTACACGTAATTCAGCAACTCAAGAAATGGTGAAGAAGAATTTCCGTTGAAAAAAAAACTCTGCTTGGAAGTATGTTTTGTTGATATCCCTGCAAGTTCCTTCCAAGCAACATCAGATTGAATCAAATGCTCTACCCACCACTGAGAAGGCATCAATAGATCTTTAACGCACTCAGAAAAAGATTATTAAGAACAGCAAGGCTTCATGCATTTTCAAAATTCATTTCGTAAGAGGACAATAATTTGCCTCACTAATCAATAAAGATATGATCAAATAGATTTTAAAGGAGAAAAACCTTCAGGTATGAGCCCAGGGAGATATAACCCATGCTATATCCACAACTATCAAGGAATTCCACTGTAACACAAAGCAGGCCTATTAAAAGCAGTGGGTGGTTTCAAGTAATTGACATGCAAGTTTCTGGGACAGTTTCAGAAAGGTATTATATACCTTTTGAAATGTTACATTAATGTTTACAACCTGTCAGAAAATAATTTCATTCATATCTTAAACTACAGGCAAAATGTGTACACATTTGCCTGTATGTGTTATTGTCCAAATATGGATAGGCCTGTAACTAAAATTGTGGCATTGTTAAAACCATCACATTACTATTTTATAGACTGCATTTGGTAATGAATTGGTAAAATGTCTTCTCTCCTGAAAGGAAACTTTTTTTCTGAATAGTTTCACCAACACTGCAAAATTAAATTTCAGAGTTTATTTACCTCCAACTCCAACAACCTTCCAATTTAAAATGCCAACATCACAATCTTTTACCAAGAAGAGTCAACCCAAAGTACTGATGAATTAGACATGTTCATAATTTTTACAACTTTAAAATAAAACAAAATAAAAAAACTGGATTTTTTCTCTGTTTTTATGTTCCAGCTTCTCCAGACCACCTTCTCTCTAGACAGAACAGCAGATTATCATTGTCCAATAAGAGATGTTTGTAGTCATGTCATTAGTACTCAAGCCTCTCTATTATTAGGATGGAAGACCAACAAATTCCATAGCATGTTCACCAAGGAATGTTGCCACATGGCTGGCAATTATGTGGTCACCACAAGCACTGTGGCATGATAACATTGCCACTGAGGGACATAAACTGATTATCCAGCCAGACAACATTAAGGACCTACCTAAAGATTGATATGGGTGGCACTCAATCTGCCAGGGTGCTATGTCCTTTTGGATTTTCCATGATGAGGATGGAGCAGTCTCCCTTGTTCTCTCCACTGCCTCAATGAATTTTGTTGGGCCCTGCAGTAGTCCTAATGCCACTACACAGAATGTTAGTTTGACAAAACTTGTTCAGAAACCAGTATATTGCTTTGGTTGATAATTATTTTTACTGTAAACAGAGCATAGTGGTTGTTCTGTTCTTTTTAAACTCCATTTCAATATTTAGAACTCTGGTTTCAAACATCAGGCTATTTTGTACTGAATTGGTAGGATTCTTGTGCAATGCAAATGTCAATATCCAGTTTCCTTTCCCAGGCAGTTATCCATAACGGATCTACACTAAATTAACTTTCCTAATTTAACAGTACATCCATAAAATGGAGAATATATTTTGGGGAAGAGTCAGGGTAGAGACTTTACGCCACAAAAGTTCCTGGGGTCTAATTTATTTCAAAGTAAATTCTGGTGAACCTTTCAGAGATCTATTCACTAAAGATACAAAGCGTAGGACAAAAGTCCTTTATTGACATTTTTCAGACAACTTCAGTGATAAAGGTTCCCTTATTTCAGACAAGTGTCAACCAGAAACTCAACGTACCTAGTATATTAGAATACAGATATTTTGGACACAGCGCTTTTGACATTCAGGTTCCTTCCTGGTGACAGATCAGTCCTCTGGCATTATATAGAATATAATTACCTATAAAGCTACATCTGCTGGTAAACTTTAGATATAAAACTGTCTCTTAAATCACAAGTTCTTACCAAACTTCTTTCCCAAACCCCATATATCCTTCTATTAAAAACTGACATCCAAAAAATAAGTGAAAATTGATTTGATTAATATTTGTACTGCAGTAACTCCAGATGCTACAATTAGGATGTAAACAATAAACTAACAATCAGGACTGTAAACTAAAGCGTTAATGGCTTCTGAATTGTACTTACAGGCAGAGACACAGTTGCTAGGGCAAACTAGACTTTTGTTAGTATGCATTTAAAATGAAATCTAGAGAAAGTAAGGTAGAAGAGGAAAGTACGTTTAGAAACAACACAATTGATATGCATGCTGATATAATGACAAAGCAAGGTGCTTACCATCTTACATAGCCCCCTGCTTTCCCCCAAAAAAACAAACAAAAGGATCAACCACAGGAAAAACTTGGAGGGGAGAAGAGGAATTTATTTATGTAGTACCCTTTATGTCTGAAGTTACTAGAACAATCTATCCTCTCTCAGTGTAGTAACCTTCGTATACTATTAAAATATTTAAAATTAGCCACCCTCTCAGTTTATAGAGCTCCTCTCACTCAACATTTAAAACATTCCTTTAAACGTACACAGACAGCAATTATGCACAACATTTCTTTGCATACAGCTTGGTCAGCATAAAGATCTTTGGCATGTTAATGGGTTTTTAGGGATTTATTAACTTGTCCGACAATAAGCCAGTCACTCTGTTTTTTGTCTGCCTTCACTGTAAATTGACATGTTTCACATCATACTCAATAATACCAATCTATAAAGAATGCATTTCTCTATTAATAGTAACTACTCCATCTGACATAACTTTGCTAAGAACTAAATTAAGTGGCAAAAAGTAGTCTTGCTTACTTAAGTAAAACGTTAAGTCTTCTGAATAAGCTTGCAAAATATATAGGTCTCCACTCAGTGTAGTCCAATGGATAGGACACTGGACAGGCAATCAGGAGACATGCATTTTATTCTTGGCTCTGCCACAGTTGTACTGCTTAACCTTGGCAAGCCATTTGACCTCTGTGGTTCAGTTTCCCCATCTATAAAACAGGATTACCACCAACCTCCTTGGGTTCTTATAAAGAGCTTTGAGATTTATGGTTGAAAACCACTTAAGATCTCATCATTTTAACATTTATATTTTCTAAACCCTATGCAAACACAACGAATCCTCACAATATTCCGTGAAGCAGATACTAGTTTACTATTCAAATTCAACATATAATAGCTTTCAATATACAATTTTAGCTTGTTGATATAGGGACTAGGTTGTTGTAGGAGAACAGTTTTAAAAAACTAAGCGTCTGTAAACTATTTTAATAATATAGTTTAGCCTCCTGCTTTCTTCTTAAAATTTAAATATTCTTCTAAACAACTACAAAAGATAACAGTATGTTATGAACTTCAATGTTTATATATAGTTAGAATTCCAGGGTGGAGGCTGTTCTTGAGACTTGAAAGGATCAGCAGCAGATTAAATAAAAATGTTATCTTATGCATCATGTTTAAAGCTACGATTTAGTCATGGAGGTCACGGAGTCCGTGACTTTACCTGACATCCGTGATTTCTTCGGCTTCAGCAGTCAGGGGCTGAAGCCAGGGCTGGAGGAAGGACTGTGCACCCCTGCCCTGCAACTGGGGCCAGAACCAGGACCCTGCAGCCCCTATCCTGCGGTTTTCACCTAGGGCGGCAGCTGGGACCAGAGCAGGGGCCGGGTGCCCCCCTCGCAGTTTCCCAGGGCCATGTGCCCCTCCCCCCAGGCAGGGCTTGGTGGAAGCTGCAGCTGGGCTGCGCACCCCTGCGGATCAGGGGCTGTGCGCCCCCCGTGGCTGTGCCCCCTGCTGTGGCCACTGGAGCTGGAACTGTGCCCCCCACCATGGCAGAGGGCTCAGCCTGTCAGTCTCCCTCCCTCCCCCAGCCATGGCACTCCATTCCTCCCCCATACCTAGCTCTGCCCCTGGTTATTTTTAGTGAAGTCACTGACAGGTCACGGGCTCCTGTGAATTTTTGTTTATTGCCCGTGACTTTTACTAAAAATAACAGTGACAAAATCTTAACTTTAATCATGTTTAAAGGAAAAAACAGTACTTGCCCTCTTAGTAAAAAAAAAAAAAAAAGACAACCAAAAACACCCCCCCACAAAAAAAAAAAAAAAAAAAACCCCCCCCACCACCCCCCCCCCCCCCCCCCACACAGCAAAAAAAGTTGTACACCAATACTGAAATCATAACCTAGTGATCCCACAAAGTGGGATTCTGGCCAGAAAAAATGACAATTAAATTGGATTAAAGTTTGCATAAAATATAAGTTGGTGAGCAACACAGAAAAGGAGTGCGTAGTACTAGGCCAAGAGGCCAGGAAGTAGGCTTACTGGCAGCACTCCTGAAATATATACAGCGCTCTTTTGAACCCAAATTTGTACAGACTTATTAATAAGTCAACTTTACAGTGAGAATTAATCAGAATCATAGGACTGGAAGAGACCTCGAGAGGTCATCTAGTCCAGTCCCCCAAATTTTTCAATCTTCCCTCTTCTTCTTGGTTAGGTGGTCTATAGTGATATGTAAAGCCTCTGCTCAAATGCAATTGTAAGATCTGTAACTTGTATCATTAAGTTCTGCAACCTTTTTGCAGACTTTGTAACTTCAGGTTTCAGAGTAGCAGCCGTGTTAGTCTGTATCCGCAAAAAGAACAGGAGTACTTGTGGCACCTTAGAAACTAACAAATTTATTAGAGCATAAGCTTTTGTGGGCTACAGCCGAAGAAGTGGGCTGTAGCCCACGAAAGCTTATGCTCTAATAAATTTGTTAGTCTCTAAGGTGCCACAAGTACTCCTGTTCTTTTTGTAACTTCAGATATTGTTAGCATAGCCTTTTAAGTTTTGTAAACTTTGCAAGCTCTGTAACCTTACCACTTGTATGAACTTCCAAGCTTTGTAATATCCCATCCCTCAGAGAGAGTGTCAATGAGGGAGTGTGAACAAGGGAGTGTATGTGGGACTGGGTGGAGAGGAGCTGCAAGGAGAAAGGAGCCCAGAGACAGGAGCCAGGTGTGTCTGATATAATCTGCCCTGAAAAGGCAATCACGAAGTGCTGTAAAGAGAAGAACCACCTGGTATGCATGAAAGGAACTGGTCTGGGAATGCTTCTCGGTGATGGACACAGAAGGAAAACTCCGTGTACGTGACAGGAGCTGCCCAGTTCCAGAAAAAGGAAGCAGCCATGCACACAAGCAGCTGCTGCTCATTGACCTGCTCAGCAGCCTGGATTCGTGACCGCAGGCGGACACACCAGATCTACCACGCTTCGGCTTCTCAGTCTCCATGCTGTCTCCGGTAACTCTCCGCCTGTGTAAGTGTGTGGGTGCATGAGAGTATGAATGTGGTGAGTGTGCACGTGTATGAATAAGCTCCATCACTCTTCTATCTGACCCAACAGCGGCATTGTAATAAAACTAATACAAGTGTGACCCTGGGTTGGTTTTTAGGGGAACAGAGGTAACATATAGTAGATCCCCTATCATGACAACACCCTTTTTTTTTTTAACCCCTTTTATCCTTATCCAGAGAGACTTTCAACAAGTTTGTCTTCTATTTCCATTTCAACCTAAGTCCAAGTGTATATATTTAATATCTATAACGCAACACTGCCTCCCTTTTTTCCCTGCCTGTCTTCATGAGCAAACTGTACCGTTCTATACCAATATTCCAGTGGTGTGTTATCCCACCAAGTCTCTGTGATGCAAACTATGTCATAGTTGTGTTTATTAACTTGCATTTCAAGTTCTTCCTGCTTAATCCCCATACTTCTCGCATTAGTATACAGACATCTAAGATACTGATTTAATATTATATTTGAAATCCAGAAACACTTTTTTTAGACTAACAGAGGAAACACTGTCTGGAAATAAACATTTTCTTTTATGGCTTCAAATTTACTATTTCATATATGTCAACTCTAATGGACTTGCAGTGAATAAAAGGAGTAGGTATATGCAACAAACTCTGGTTATTAGAGACTGTTTGTCTCAGACCCTGGCATCATGTCTCTTATGTCCTTCATACATTTTCCTCCCACAAGATCACATTCTTGCTAACAAGGATTTAAGTAACTGAGTATACCAAAGATGCAGCTAATAATTTTTACTGACTTTGTTTATACTGGGAAAGTGACCAAATCACTATGAAAGCCGTGTTTTGTATATAGCAGGATATTTCGTGTAAGGTTTTCTTCAACCCTTCTATTTCTTCCCCTTTGTCCTGTCAACTGGACAAACTTGGGAGAGAACTCAGGATTTTAGGTTCAGAGCAGCAAGGGATTGTGCCTTTGAGTATTGACAGGAGTCTGCCAGATTTTCCATTTATATCTCAATTATTCTGATTACTGACATTGTTTTTGGTCCTCTGCCTTTATCAAATTGAATATCTTGGTGCTTTCCCACAATCATGACCCAATATTACTCACTGACTCCTTTTCTTGTGAGCAAAGAAGCAGAGTATCACTGCATGTCCTCACATACTTAAGCAGGGGACATAGATGCTTCAACAGTAAATCTCACCTATCCAAGAGTTTTGAGCAGCATGCAATGATATAGTCTTTGCCATTTTCACATATCTCAGACTTTTCCCAATGCCCTGCATATGGACCACCAAGCCAACTTCATGGGTTTTGAAAAGACATTTCTTCATTACTGGGAACTGCAGTTTAATAAAGGCAACTTTAGTTAATTATTTTTATCATCTTTCAAAGCTAAATGTTGTGTTTCAGTAAAACTGAAAGGCTTTCCAAGGAGCTTAAGAATTCTAAGAATGGTCATTAAGACTTCCTCCCTCTCCATGGTTCAAATACACTTACAAAGTGTTCTCATTACTAGATTTAAATTTTAGGGTAGCCAATTGGGAATAAACTCCAGAATGGCCCTGCTTTTCTAAGGACACTGAGCCTTAGAGTCACATTCTCTCCTTTTACTTCCTAAACTTAATGTCCCTTTACAACCCCATCCTCCATTAGCCTAAGTTTGATAATTACAGCAATTACAGCCAAACTTCCAAAAACAGACAGCGGTTCTTTAACGTTGCTTTATAGCTTTTCAAGGCAACAAACACTGACTAGCAGATCCTAATCCTTTTTTTAGTTGCCCTAAATTTCTTACAAATCCCCCTTAGGCTAAAATTTTCCATCCCTGGTCTCAGCACAAGTGTTGTTTTTTCTTTTTCTTCTAAGTTGGAGCTGAATCCGTTCAGACATTTTTGAGTTACTCAGGCATGAAGACAAAATTTGCACTCATGAAAGCTCCCAGGGCTTAAACTAGAATTTTCAGACTTGGGCTGTTCCCCCACAAAGGAAAGGAAAACAATTAGTTTGAAGAAAATTATTAGCATGTCAACATAGAATTTTATGCACATGCATCTCAGAATCCCTGGTACACACAGAATTACTTTAAGCTTTAGGTTATCTTAAAGGATATGATACCCACAGATATTTTTAAATTATATATGAAGTTACTATTATTGCAATATTAAGGCTGAGCAAGCAGGCATGCAAAGATCAGAAAATTCAGAAATTTAGCCATTCCACATAGTTTCGGTTGACATTTTAACATTATTTATATTCCAGAAGCACATTAGTACCATCCACACATGGGAAAGATTCAGTACTTGCCCTAAAGTTAAATGTAAACCTTTCGTATTACTGTTTATATTTAGCCATGGGGGGGAAAATCCATGTTATTCTGGATGCAAATAAATCTCAAATGCTGCTTTGAGATTTATTTGGAACACTTATCTGGATTTCAGGCTTTTAAAAAAAATATTCAAGATTTTGTTACAACGTTTGATTAAAATATCTACTGCCAGTTGTGCTGCAAGACAATGAATTAATAACTATGTAAAGAAAAGCTTCCACAGGTTAGTTCATAAGTTCTTATTGTACATGTAAAAAGAGTAATGAAGTCAGCTCAGCTAAAATAGGCAACATTTCAAGATCACAGAAATTAGGAAGCTGACAAATAACAGCATGCAAAAGCACTGTGCAGTATTATCAGTTTAAATAAAAGGACATTACCTGAAACAGTCATTTTTTTCAGTTTGCAGCAGATAAAATTATTTCATATCAAAAACACTGCTTGTGGACATTCAGTAATTATGTCATCATTACTACACCTTAGCGCAAGTTACCACAATCAGTGGGGGGTGGGAGAGGTAGGGGAGTGAAGGGTATTTCCAGTCTGCTTATGGTATGTCATCAGTAGCTACATTATAGTATTCTTCAACCATGTAGCTACTGATGACAGTAAAGTAATACACAGCAGATACTACTGAACTTTGAGGACTTGTCTACATAGAGCAGCAACGTGCACTACAGGAGATGTGATTTCTAAAGCTCATTGACATGTTGCACAATCACTGGTCTTTGCAGGCCCTGGCAGTGAACACTACAGGTCCGCTAGTGCACTTTAATGCAGTACTGTATGTTAAAATGCTCAAGGAAGTGTTTGTGTAGACCCTGGTGGTGTGTACTGATGAATCGAAGTGCAATACATCAGTGTGCTTTAGAAATCACACACCCCCATAGGGTGCTTTATCCCACCACGTAGATAAGCCTTAAGGGGAAAAAAAAAACCAAAAAAAACATTGTCTTGAAAACAGCAAAAAAATTTCTTACAGTAACTGATTTAAACCTTTTTTTAAAAGGGTGGGGGGAGGAGCAAATTCATATGCACATGTGTGTATGTCTGTCAGCCTAAATACAAGGGTATATAAACTTACATTTCTTTATGTTTGTCCTCTGCCAAGATTTGGTCATTTGGCTTCAGCCCATACCTTAATGGGGGAGAGGGGGCGGGGGGAGAGAAGGGGAAGGGGGGGGGGGGGGAAAAAACCAAGAAAAAAGTTACTTTAGTTCTTAAACAGAAAATTCGTTTTCAGTTTACATTTGAAAAGTAGACAGACAATCTTACAATCTTTGTGTACTGAAAGGCATGTCATGTATTTTAAATCAGAGAGCAATACCTGTTAACTCTAAAATGCTATCCATTTTAACACAACTAACATCACAAAGTCATGACAAGAAGTAATAACTGCCAACAAAATAAATTCCCACAGGTATTGTGAAGTATCAGAGAAACTCAAACTGTATAGAAGTTTTGAGATCCCAGAGCAATTAAAAGCTTCAGGAAGGAAGTGAAGGCAGGTGTGAAGAAAAAGTACCAGCATGTAAATTCAGGCTGATTTAAGTGTTACATTACTTCATGCTTTTCTGGGGAAGGAAAGCTCCAGCTGATCTGCATACATCATGACCATAAAACCCTGAAATTCTTCATGCTAAAATATTCAGTATGTATTCAGGGCCGGCTCCAGGGTTTTGGCCGCCCCAAGCAGCCAAAAAAAAAAAAAAAAAAAAAAAAAGCCGCGATCGCGATCTGCAGCAGCAATTCGGCAGGAGGTCCTTCGCTCGGAGCGTGAGTGAGGGACCGTCCGCCGAATAGCTGGACGTGCCGCCCCTCTCCGGAGGCTCGTGCCTGGAGCCGGCCCTGTATGTATTTATATCCAGGATTCCACAGCACTTTGTTTCATTCATAAGTCCATAGAACTAGAGGGGACCATTACTTTGTCTAGTATGATCTCCTTTATCTCAGAGGCCATTACATTTTGCCCACTTACCTCTGTATTGAACCCAATCTTACTATTAAACTGAACAGATTGAGCTCTCGTCTGTTGTCCTAAAGCACTTTCTCCAGACCTCGAATCATTTGTGGCACTTTTCTACACCCCAACATCCTTTTTTAAGCTATTGACACCAGAACTGGACACAGTGTTGTAGTATCAGTCTTACCAATGCCAGATACAGAGGTAAAAATCACAGTCCTATTCCTATACCCTCCTTTATACATTCAAGGATTCAACTGGGCCTTTTTCCTATAGCACTGGGAGCTCATGTTTAGTTCTTTATCAACTATATCCCCTAAAGCTTCTTCAGAGTCACTAATTTCCAGAAGATAGCACCACCTTGCCCTGTAGCAATGGCCTGCATTCCTTATTCCTAGATGAATAGCTTTCCTTTTGGCTGTATTGCAATGCATTTCATTTGAATGGGCCCAGTTTACCAACCAATACAGATCACCTCTGTATGGCTGCCGCCATCCTCACCATTATTTACCACTCTGCCAATCTTCATGCCATGTAACAATTTTATCAGCAGTGACTTTATATTTATTTCCACACCAGTCAAAGTGTTGACTAGCATCAAGCCTAGCACTGATCCCTGTGGAACTCCACTAGCAACAGCCCCTTTTGATGATGATTCCCCATTAGCAACTACTTTTTGAGACCCATTAGCCAGTTTTAAATCCATTTAACATGTATTTTTTTGATATTGTACAGTGATTTTTTTAAAATTAGAATATCATGCAGTACTAACTTAAAATGCCTTACAAATATCTAATTTGCACCTATGCACCTTTTTCAACCAAACTTGTAACGTCAAAGAATGAAATCAGGTTTGTTTGACAAGACCTATTTTCCATGTTGACTAGAATTAATTATATTCCTATCCTCAATACTTTACCTATTGTGCAATACATTTCATATACAGGGATCACCTCATCCACCACTGAAATGCAACCCTGTCAGAGGTATAATGCAATAGCCATGCTTCACCAATAGCTCCACATAACTTTTCAGACAAGATGTGAAAAAGTAACTTATGCACTTAATACTACAGGGGGAATTCAGTTTGTGTAAGTATGTATAGTAAACAGAATTTGTCCAGGACACTGGAGCTAAACTGTCAGGAAATATATCATGGGATCTTTAATGACTGTAGGAGGGACATAACTAGTCTGGCTGTGGGCCTTCCCACTACCACAGTTTCCTTTCCATCATGCAAACAAAACATCCCATCTGGTGTTTTCACAATCCTGCTCCCCTTTTAGGTGTAATTTATGACCATATAAAATAATTTTTTTTTTAAATCTACATATATCAAAATCTCTCAGCCCTCTTCCTTGGGCTCAGTTTGTCCTTTCAATTTATAAATGGGCTTTAGCCACCTCTCTAGGCTCAGAAGTCTTTCCATTCTTCTATCAAGCTAAGCCTGCTCTCCCCCACCCAGAGGGCCAGAGTTTACTGACTGTGTATATTTGCTGGCTGCCTCAACCTGGAGGCGTAGGCAATAGCCTACTACTAGCCTGGCCCCACCCGAGGACCTCAGACTGTTAATTGGTGTCAGCTCCAGCTGAATAGGCTGAGGGCTAAAGACTATGTTGGCACGCCCCCACCCAAGGGTGAGGACAGAAGCCCGGACTATTATTATGTGGTTGCTTTTATTTAGATGGACCCTGCCAGGGCGGTCCAAGCCCGAAGACTACTGCCCCACAATGAGGCAGAGTAGCCTCCCTCCCCTCTGGAAAGGGGGGGGACCACTACACCCTGTCTACCAGAAACCCTGACAAAGTGGCCTAATCAAGACACTGATATAATGTATTGCCTCCAGCTGGAAAAGTCTCTGTTCATTGTAACCAATAATCTCACTACAAATTTTTCCTCTTACCAATTTTACATTTCCAGAGACAAGGTTCTTATGCACACACAAAGACATTAATAAAAATACTGAAATTACTTTCCCCCACAATACACTAACATATATTCATAGCAACATTATCTGGTTATTATGTTCTTTCTTTTTCCCCAGCAAACCTGAACACAGTGGCAAGTTAGCTCAGCAGTGGAGTCAAACAATTCTCAACACTCAAACTCCAATTTTATTCCCAATAGAAGTTATGGCAAAACAAACCTACTGGGCAGTCAGAATAGCATTATGGAAGTTTGGCAGCGTACAAAGTTAAATCTTCTTTGCCAACCAGAGACCTAAGCTACTATGGAAGATTTATATAGTAATGGCCTATAGTAACTACAGATGTAACTATCTAGCAAGCAGTAGTGGATTATATTTTCATCACAAAGAGATACAGTATCCCATGCAAGTTTCTATCTAGGTGCTTATGTGGCCCTCCATCACCACAGTAATATATTCTGCGAGATAAGGAACTATAATCCACATTTCAGTTTGCACACAATGAATCATCTAGTATACTAGTTTCTTTACATACTAGAACAGGGGTCGGCAACGTTCGGCATGCGGCTCACCAGGGTAAGCACCCTGGCGGGCCGGGCCAGTTTATTTACCTGCTGACGCGGCAGGTTCGGCCGATCGCGGCCCGCACTGGCCGTGGTTCGCCGTCCCAGGCCAATGGGGGCGGCGAGAAGCCACGACCAGCACATTGCTTGCCCGCGCCGCTTCTCGCCGCCCCCATTGGCCCGGGACGGCGAACCGCGGCCAGTGGGGGCCGCGATCGGCAGAACGTGCTGCGTCAGCAGGTAAATAAACTGGCCCGGCCCGCCAGGGTACTTACCCTGGCGAGCCGCGTGCCGAACGTTGCCGACCCCTGTACTAGAAGCTGCTCACAAGAACAGTGCAAGTTGTGTTTTAAATGTCCTTTTGTATTTTTTAAAAAGAAGAGGAGCCTGAAACTGCTACTCTGGGGCGCGGAGGAGGGGATCTCGAACCAAAGATTCTGGGCCGTTGAAGCAGGTGAGCTTGAGCCCAGGACAATTTTGTGGGGGGAAATTTAAAAAAATAGCAGGAGAGAACAGGTGGCAGCTTTTCCTTCCAGAGCACTGCTGTGAGCATGCCAAACAGGCAGCAGCGGAATTGGCAGGTGGCATCTGGAAGCCTACAGTGAGAGAGAGAGGCCAGTAACAAGTGAGGCAGCACCTGGCACCAGAAAAGAAGGGATGCAGTAAGTGGGGAGCAAGCAGCCTCAGTGGCTGAGCTGCATCACTGCAGGGGCACCAGGAACACAACTGAAAAGGGAAAAAGTCCAGTTCAGCAGAGATGGGAAAGACAGATAGTAGGAACAATAGGAATAGCTACAAAAGAGCTGGTGCCTAGAAAAAAGGAAAGAATAGTATAAGGGGAAAGAGGAAATGTTAAAGGAACAGTACAGTTAGACCAGAGGGAAAAATAACTGAAGAGTCTCAAAGTAATCTAAGGGGAAAAAGGAAAAAAGAGAAAAAAAAAACTTGGTTAGAAACCAGTGAGAAAAGTAAAGCAAGAATTAAATGGAAAGGAAATAAGCTGTAATAAAAGATGTGTCTGTTTCTCTTTAATTACAGTTTAAGAAATAAGGCGGAAGTGAGCCATAGTGAAAGTAAGAAAATAGTAAGGACTGTAAAACAAAACACCCAGACAGCATCTCAACGTATACAAGGTGAAGTGACAGGAATAGAGAAACTGTCAAAAGAGCAGAGACTGTAAACCAGAAAGGAGTGGAGAGAGAGTTGTTCAATCAAGAAAGCAATACATTGAATCAAGGAATACATGTCTTTATTTATGCAGGAACTCAAATGTTAGCAAGAGAATTGCTCAACATATAAACTAAACTAAACATCCTAAGAACTTTTCCTCCAAATTCTGGGCTTCCAGAGGCTGAAAACTGAGAAAGTGAAAAGGGAATATATAATGGTGGGGTCTATGTTCTAATGCATTGTATTTTCTAATTCCAAATCAAAAACTATCATAAAGACCAAAATTGTCAGACACATAGATGAACATAATTTGTTGGGAAATAGTCAACATGGTTTTTGTAAAGGGAAATCATGCCTCACCAGTCTACTAGAATTCTTTGAGGGGGGTCAACAAGCACGCGGACAAAGGAGATCCAGCGGATATAGTGTATTTAGATTTTCAGAAAGCCTTTGACAAGGTCCCTCACCAAAGGTTCTTAAGCAAAATAAGCAGCCATGGGATAAGAGGAAAGGTTCTCTCATGGATTGGTAACTGGTTGAAAAATAGGAAACAAAGGGTAGAAATAAATGGTCAGTTTTCAGAATGGAGAGAGGTAAACAGTGGTGTCCCCCAGGGATCTGTACTGGGCCCAGTCCTATTTAACATATTCATAAACGATCTGGAAAAAGGGGTAAACAATGAGGTGGCAAAATTTGCAGATGATACAAAACTACTCAAGATGGTTAAGTCCCAGGCAGACTGAGAAGAGCTACAAAAGAATCTCACAAAACTTCGTGACTGGGCAATAAAATGACAGATGAAATTTCATGTTGATAAATGCAAAGTAGTGCACATTGGAAAACATAATCCTAACTATACATATACGATGATGGGGTCTAAATTAGCTGTTACCACTCAAGAAAGATCTTGGAGTCATCGTGAATAGTTTTCTGAAAACATCCACTCAATGTGCAGCGGCAGTCAAAAAAGCGAACAGAATGTTGGGAATCATCAAGAAAGGGATAGATACACCTCTACCCCGATATAACGCGGTCCTCGGGAGACAAAAAAAACTCACCATGTTATAGGCGAGACCGTGTTATATCGAACTTGCTTTGGCCCTCCCTTTTCCTTGTTCCCTGACCGCCCCCTTCAGAGACCCCCGTCCCTAATCACCCCCAGGACCCTACCCAACCCCCCTGCTCCCTATCTCTTATCCATACCCTCCACCCCGTGACAGGCACTCACCGGCAGCGGTGGGAAGCCGAGCAGCCCGGCCCCAGCCCGCTCCACTCCACCACCTCCCAGCCGCAGTGCTCTGCTTCCTGCCGTCGGTGAGGTTGGGGAAAGGACGCCCCCCCGCACTCACCTGTGGCGGGAAGCGGAGCAACGCAGCCCCAGCCTGCTCCACTTCCCTTGCCCTGGCCCCAGCCGTGTCGCTGGGGAGGATGTGGGGAAAGGTCCAGCGCTCACCTGCGGCGGGAAGCGGAGAGCCGCGGCTGGGAGGTGGCAGAGTGGAGCGGGCTGGGGCCGGGCTGCTACGCTTCCGCTGCTGCCGGTGAATGTGGGGGGATCCCTTCCCCCGAGCGACATGGCTGGGGCCGGGGCGAGGGAAGCGAAGCGGGCTGCAGCCAGCCCCCCGCTAATCCCCAGGGCCACTCTGGGACTGCGGGGCCCCCAAAAGTGCCCCCCCCCGACAGCTCCTGCCTCCCAGATCCTGACTGCCCCCAAGACCCTCTGCCCCTTATCCAGCCCCGGCCCGCTTTACCCTCAACTGACTGAGAAAATATAATTTGGCCTCTACATTGCCTCTGCCTCTCCTTATTGCTCTGATTCAAAACACCCCACCATCAGGCTTGTTACATATGTTTTCAATAATTAATCTAAAAAGACTAGGACAGTGAGCACGAGGAATATCTGTGCTTGCTTGTCCATTTTTTCAGAGTGTGTCAGCTACTTTTTAATACATGCAGTTAGAGATCCCATGAGATTTTTTAATGCTAAAAAGCCCTAACTGAGATATATTGAAAATCTGCTACAAAGGTGCATTCTCCTTCCCATTTGCTGAGGACTATCACCAATATATGTGGTTAAGCCCAGTAAATATTCAAAAACAAATCAGAGTTAGGAGTCCAGAAAAAAAAAGTTTAGACTTATCAGACAAAGATTAACGAAAATGTTACTTTATCATACTATTTAGCACCACTGAGCTTGGTAATTCCATTTATCCATTGCTTCAGATGGGGTTTACCAAAACAGGTATCAGAGAGAGTAACTGAACTGCTTTAACAGCAGTGAAAGTACTATTGTCTTGTTTCAAGTAACATTTCTGCACTTTCTGTTATGGCCAGTCACTTGCAAATTCTGAAAGTCTGTTATACTCCTATATTGCAGATATTTTGTGTGTGTGTGTGTGTGTGTGTGTGTGTGTGTGTGTGTGTGTGTGTGTGTG